>NW_003852778.1:24631-43379 GCF_000181295.1 Otolemur garnettii
GTTGAGCTATAGGCGCCGAGCCTCAGGCTTATTTTCAAAAAGCTTTCCATTTGCAAAAGCACTCAGCATGCCTAAGCCACAATTTTCTTTTTATAATTATTACTTTTCACAATTATTGCCAATAAATTAAACTTCTTTACCATTTAATAGTACATAAATTTATTTTTATATATTTATTTTTTGGAGACCAAGTCTCACTCTGCTGCCTCAGGCTACAGTTCCATGGGTGTCATAGTGAGAGAGGAAAAAGTAAGGTCTAAAAGAACAGAAGTCTTCTCAAGGAGACCCCAACCATACACCTGCAAAGTCCTCCCCATGGTGACTCAGCTCTTGAGAATTTGTAGAAACTTAACTTCCTGGGACCTGGAAACTAACACTTGCTTCTGCTTCTGTAAAAGCCCGAGTCTGCTTCTCCAGCTTGATTCAAACTAACCAATGACAAAGGTACCTGTAGGCCAGAACTTTTTGACTGGAGATAAAAAGGAGAAGAACAAACCAGTCAGGGAGCTAGGCCATTTTAGACTCTTGCCTGCCACTCTGCCAGCTGGAATAAAGCCCATCCTCTTTTAAACATGGTGTTTGGGTGTTCTTTCTCTCCTTTGGGTCTGGTGTTCCTATTACCACAGCTTCCAGAAATTTGAAACTCCCAGGTCCAAGCAATTCTCCTTTCTTAGTCTCTCACGTATCTGGGATTACAGGTATTCTCCATGACCTCCCACTAATTTTTCTATTTTTTTTTTTTTAAATAGAGACAGAGTCTCACTTTGTTGACCTGGTACAGTGCTGTGGCCTCACAGCTCACAGCAACCTCCAGCTCTTTGGCTTAGGCGATTCTCTTGCCTCAGCCTCCTGAGTAGCTGGGGCTACAGGCGCCCACCACAACACCCAACTATTTTTTTGTTGTAGTTTGGCCGGGGCCAGGTTCGAAAAACACTGAACCACAGGCACTGCCCTAATTTTTCTACTTTTAACTAGAGATGGATCTTGCTCTTGCTCAGGCTGGTCTCCAAATCCTGAGCTCAAGCAATCCACCTACCTCAGTCTCCCAGAGTGCTAGGATTAACAGGCATAGTGGTAGAGAAGACACCCCACTATATTTTAAAGCTATTTTTGAAGTTAGAATTCACTTTAAAATGTATAAATGAATTGTTAATAACTGGTGAGGACTTTCAGGAATGCCTAAACAACACAACTTTAACCCTCACTGGTGCTATTGGGTATCAAAGTAAAAAGATCAAAAGTGAATGCAGAAAGTTAAATTTCTTGGTTTTCAGCTAAAGCCTAGACAAAGCAGCCTATTAAAAAATAAAAAAAAAATTAGTATTATATATTTCAGGCATCCTCAAACCTCAGCCTGCGGGCCACATAGGACATTTATCTGGCCCGCTGGGTGTTTTTCCTACCGCTGCCTGTCTTGCTTAGCAGCCAACTTGTCTGTGGCCCATAGTACCGGCCCTCCAACGGTCTGAGGGACAGTGAACTAGCCCCCTGTTTAAAAAGTTTGAGGACCCCTGATATATTTGAATCCTTGCAATGGCTTTAGGGATTTCTAGATATGGCAAGTTTCTCCCAAGTTTTTCTAACTATGGCTTAATTGTTAAAATCTTGTATGAGGCCTTGAAAACACAGGAAAATGCACCTTTGTATTAAACTAAGGAGTGTGACAAAGCCCTGGAGAAACTTGTCTCTCTAAGTCCTTTACTCTGGCCTAATTTATTTCTATATGTGCACTAAAGACAGAAGATAGGTGTTTGACTATTGTTAATGTCCCTCATCAAACCTTATTCCCACTTCAGCAAAAAAGAAAATCCTAGTTAACTGCAGATAGGTGATAAGATATGAAGCTATATTACTTAATAACCCTGAAATATGGTTAGAAGTGATAGCTGGATGAACCCAGCCACTCTACTTCCTAACTTTAATCAAGAACTAAAAGAACAGCGATGTCTAGTGGTAATTGAACAAAGTCTTTTCTAGCTAAGGAGACCCATCAGACAACCCTTCTGAAGAGGTAGACTGGACTCCGTGTATAGATGGAAGCAATTGTATTGAAAAAGGAACACGAAGGGCAAGTTATACAGTAGTGACTGCAGAGAGGCTGATAGAAATGAAAGCCATTCCCACCAGGGACTTGGACACAAAGCTGAACTAATTGCTCTTAACTAGAACTGTCAAAAAGAAAAACAGTAAGCATTTATATGGACTTCAAATTTTCTTATCTAATTCTTCATACTCACTATGCTATATTTAAAAAAAAAAAAGGAAATTACTAGCAGCTAAAAAAAAGATACTGAAAACAGTTCAGAGATTTACAACTATTAGAAGTTGTCTTGCTTCCCCACAAGGGGGCAGTAATGCACTGCCCAGGACACTAGAAAAACCTTAATCTTGTGCCAACAGAAAACCAGAGGGAGAGGCTGGGCCTGGTGCTGGTGGCTCATGCCTGTAATCCTAGCACTCTGGGAGGCCAAGGTGGGTGGATTGCTTGAGCTCACAAGTTCGAGGACAGCCTGAGCAAAAGTGATACCTTGTCTACTAAAATAGAAAAAACTGAGACAAGAGGATCTCTTGAGCCCAAGAGTTGGAGGTTGCTGTGAGCCATGACGCCATAGCACAGGTTGCTGTGAGCCATGACGCCATAGCACTCTACTGAGGGCAACAGCTTGAGACTCTGTCTCAAAACAAACAAACATATAAAAAAAAATAGGGGACAGTGTAGCAAAGCAAGCTGTAAGAGTGACAGTAATAGTCCCCTTAATGCCATCTCTAAACCTATCTGATTTCAATGCCACTTATAAGAAAAAAACATGAAAGAAAACAGAATAATTCCATGATTAAAAAAATAGTTGACTCATCCATAGCCAAGAATGGAATATGCTACCCAGAAGTCTAACATCTCAGGTTATTAAGACTTGATAATATGACACATTCCTGCAAAAAAGCCTCAAGTGGGTTCCTTTGGCCATAATTTGTAAACAGGCAACTCACCCAGATAATAAAAAATAAATACTCAGTGTTTACTTTGTACAAGAAACAACCCCAAAGCAGAAAACAGGTCTAAAGAAACCAAAACCACTATGACCATACCATAAGATAATGACATTTAATAATTAGCCAATCAAATTCATTCAAATACCCTCATCCAAAAGTCTGAAATATTTACTAGTATTAATGGATACTTTTACATGATAAGTAAAAGTCTTTCCCATAAAAACAAAGAAAACTATGGAATAAAGTTCCTTCTGAAAAACATTATTCCCTGTTATGAGGTCCCCAGAAGCCTTCAAAGTAATAAGGGTCCATCTTTTAGGGCAGAAGTTGCATAGTGGGTAAGCAATGTTTTGAAAATTCACTACAAATTGCATACAACCTGGAGATCTCAATCATCAGGAAAAGTAAAAAAGAAAATAAATCATATGCTAAAAGAAAATACTGCTAACCTATGCCAACAGATTCATTTACATTAAAAGCAGATATTGTGACTTAGTGCTCATACCTCAGTGGTTAGGGCACCAGCCACATATACCAAGCCTGGTGGGTTCAAACCTGGCCTGGGCCAGCTAAACAACAATGACAACTACTACAACAACAACAACATCAAATAGCCCCATACTGCACCTATGGCTCAAAGGAGTAGGGGGCTGGCCCCATATACTGGAGGGGGTAGGGGTTCAAACCTGGCCCTGGTTCCTGCCCCCTCCAAAAGCCCCATATTGTGGTGGGGCTTTCCTCCCCAGTAGCTGGGACTACAGGTGCCTGCCACAATGCCCGGCTATTTTTGTTGTTGTTGCTGTTGTTATGGTAGTCCCAGCTACTTGGGAGGCTGAAGCAAGAGAGTCATGTAAGCCCAAGAGTTAGAGGTTGCTGTGAGCTGTGACACCACTGCACTTTACTGAGGGATGACATAATGAGACTTTGTCTCAAAAATCCAAAAAAAAACATAGGAACAGTAAGTCAGTCCAACTGGCCAAACCAGAAATAGGGAATAAAGGTAATAAAAAAAAAAAAAAACCCAAGGAATTAATGAGGTACTATAGAACAAGTTAATAGCACGTTTGTTTTTGATGATGATTTTTTACTAGTTTTTTTATTATATGTATTTAACTCGCCTGCATGTTGTTAATCAATTAGTATATTTTTTCCATACTTTTGAAAGTATCCCCTATTTGTTACATAGCCAAAACAACATTTAAAGAATTACTCTTGCTGTGGTGGCGCCTGTGGCTCAGTGAGTAGGGTGCTGGCCCCATATACAGAGGGTGCAAACCCGGCCCTGGCCAAACTGTAACAACAACAACAACAAAAATAGCTGGGCATTGTGGCAGGCGCCTGTAGTCCCAGGTACTTGGGAGGCTGAGGCAAGAGCATCACCTAAGCCCAAGAGCTGGAGGTTGCTGTGAGCAGTGTGATGCTTGCCATAGCACTCTACCGAGGGCGACAAAGTGAAACTCTGTCTAAAAAAAAAATTACTCTTGTTGCTCTCCAGAATTACTAGCCTTTTCGATAAGAAAGCCTTTTCACAAATCAACTCCCTGTCTCTGTGTTTAACTACAATGACAGGCAACTTAACCACTTTCAGTTCTGCAACAGCGCAAGCTACCACACCCTGCCCTAAGTTTATTTATTTATTTACTTATTTTTGAGACAGAGTGTCACTATGTCGCCCTCAGGAGAGTGCTGTTGCGTCACAGCTCACAGTAACCTCAAACTCTTGGGCTTAAGAGATTCTCTCTCCTCAGCCTCCCGAGTAGCTGGGACTACAGGTGCCCGCCACACGGCCCAGCTACTGTTTTTTTTTTGTTACCATTGTTGTTTTAGCTGGCCCAGGCCGGATTAGAACCTGCCAGCCTTGATGTATGTGGCCGGCACCCTACCCACTGAGCTACGGGCGCCACCCCGCACAAAGTTTATTTTTTACAGGAGAATGCAGGGACTGAGGGCCCCATTGACTACAGCCCCTCCCATGAACAAGTCCCACACACCCAGTTAGGATCCTTTCCTGAGGACCTTTCTATTGTCATCACGTGGGAGGGACTGCAGGCACACAGGTGCTCAAAAGAGAGCTTTAGGCTGTGGTCCAAGTAACCACTACAGGAAGGAGCTGGAGCAACAGAGTCCCAGCTGCCTGCTCCACTCTGCCTTTTGCTTACAGGGGTCTGAGGGTCAAGGGATGCCAGTGACAAACTTCGACACGAAGGCTCTAAAACTGAAGTGAAGTTGCCCGGTCCCGCCACAGCCACTTCTGGCTCCAACCACACCGCTCCCCGTCTGAGGACACCCAGTCTCCTATACTCACCATTTCCCAGCTTCCAGAATGTCCCGGCGTCACCCTACAGATCTCTCATTACCTGCAGGTCATAGGGTAACAGAGGCTGCTGCAGAGACACCTGGATTCCGCAGGAGCTGCAACAGTGAAGAGCGGATCCCAGCTTAAAGCCCAGGGAAAGCTACAATGCTGCTCCGGAGCTCACTTCCTTCTTTCTGGCTGTGCATCTGCTAGGACAGTTCATATTGGAGCCTCCCTGATTAGATAGGGCCTCAGGGCTCATCTCTCTGACCTTGAGTGACAGGAATGCCATCGTACAAGCTGCTGAAGAAGGCCATAATGCTGTTTTGTCACCATTGCACTTTTTTTTTTTTTTTTTAATTAAGGGCAGGGACCATGACTTTATTCATCTCAATATTCCAGGGCCACCATGCTCGCCATGCAGTAACTGTTTTAACAAATTTCGACTAAACTCTATTTATTGAGTGTTTAGTCTGTGCTAAGCTTGGGTACTTGTTATTTAAATAGAAATTAGACTATGCTCTGAAGGCATTTCCAATATACATCATGGTGTCTAGGTAAAAACATACACAGAAATAACTTAGTAACCTGATGCACAGATGAAGGACATTATGAGTTATAAGCAAAGGCTATGACAGTTCAGAGAACAGTGAAATTATGTCTGGTCTCCAGTTAGGGGGTTGGCATTGCAGGAGGCTTCATGCAGGAGGTGGTATTTAAGCTCCCAAATGGCAGGCACAAGGTAGAGGTATATGGCACACCTCCTGGGTGAACGTGGACTTTACCTAACTTTACCTAACGTGTACTTTGCCAAATAATTTCCATATTATAGAGTATGAAATAAATCTTAATGGTTTTGAGTATTTTAAATTTTAGATAATAGTGCATTTTATCCAATAAAATCCATTTTAACTGCAAATTCTGTAGCTCTTTATTACACAGGGCTTTGTGCTTCCTCTGGGATGCAGCTCTGCCTGAGGGACATTTGTATAACCATGAATATAAATTATATCCACTTATCAATTTTAATTATATACACATATGTATGTGTTTATATATACACACACAGTAAATACATGTTTTCTACTCATGGAAACAACACATTAACAATCCTAAATATGAATATGTATATATTTGTTTTTTTGAGACAGAGTCTCACTTGGTCACCCTTGGTAGAGTGCCATTGCATCTTAGCTCACAGCAACCTCAAACTTTTGGGTACAAGTGATCCTCTTGCCTCAGCCTTGCAAGTGCTCGGCTTTAATTGTAAACTTTTTTTATTGTAATGACTTAATATAGGTATTTCCATTTGTGTGATTATTTGTTGTATATATTTTTCTGAGATAGAGACTCACTCTGTCATCCTGGCTAGTGTGCCGTGGCATCATCATAGCTCATAGTAATCTCAAACAGTTGAGCTAGAGCAATCCTCTTGCCTCAGCCTTCTGAGTAGCTGATACTATAGGGGTGCATCATCAGCATTGGGTGCTTTTTCTATTTTTAGTAGAGACAAGGTCTCAATCTACCTCTGTCTTGTCTAAAACTCCTGCTTCTAGCTCCCAGAGTGCTAGAATTACAGGTGGGAACCTTTGTGCCTGGCCACATTTGTTATTATTATTTTTTTTACATGTTTTTAATTGGCATTTTAAACTGGGATCACGCAGTATTTCATCATACAAATATACTTAATTTTTAAGTAGGAAAAATAATAGTACTTGGCTTTCTTTTGTATTTTGCCAAATAATTTCCATATTACAGAGCATGAGATAAATCTTAATGGTTTTGTGTAAGGGTTAACAACTATATTACAGCACATTCAAGTGAAAGTACATCTTAGAAGGAGGTGCCTAACTACCTTGCTGATTAAGAGAAATGATACAAAAGACCAGAGGCGGTTTAACATGTGCACACATTCCAAAGAAATTTACTCATATCACTCTCCACCTTCTTCCTACTTCATCCTCACAATACTAGCCTATCACAAACCAGGACTACATACATAACCAAATCTAGAGGTACCCCTCGTTCCCCCACTAACTAAACCTATAAAAACCCCTACCTATTACAATAAACAGCTTCAGCTCAGTCCCTTTCCCAATGTGTCTGTCTTTGTCTTATTTGTCTTTCATACGCCGACTCCCCAACCTGCCGCCACCCGCCAGTCGGGAGGTGGCAGTTTTGAGTATTTTAAATTTTAGATAATAGTTCAAAAAAAAAATCCAAAAATTGGATTTTTTATCCAATAAAATCCATTTAACTGCATGTGTGGGTTACAGGTCTGATTTCTCTTTACTTTTTCTTCATCCCCTACTTGAGCCTCCCAAACCCACAGCTCTCATTGTAGATGCAAGATAGCATTTTATCATTCCAGTAAGTGAGAACAATGTAATGATGATAAACTAGAAATCCATTTAAAAACAGAACATGTCTTCAAATACAAGCACCTACATGTGCAATAAAATTTTTAATTTACATGCTATATTTGTGTTCAGACATGAAGTATAAAAGTAAGAATCATTGAGCTACAAGAGAGAGCAGGCCTGAGAATTGATGAAACAGGCCTCAGTACTGATCTCAAAGTGATATAAATAGACATCGATTTACTATAGCTGGGAAAACAATCAATAAAAGAACAATAGAGAATGATGTAATTTATTCTTACAAAAATGTGTGTATTTATAAATTCATAGGAAGTATCCAGAAGAATAAACATTAATTGTTAATAGTTTCTTCTATGAATCAAGTGACATTGGAGGAAAGTGGAGATTCTCTTCTCATGAATATCTATGTAACTTGACTTTTTTATGGTATGAAAATTCTGCTACATACTTCATTCCTGAATATCACTATGGTCACATTCAAAGACTCCCCTTGGGAAGCTATATACTGATACTAGTGCCTACTCTATACTTCACAGCAATTTTGGATTTCTTTTAATGTCCATCAAAGCTGTTGTTGTATTAATCTTGACATTCTACATGTCAGTAAAATGTCTTTTTTTCAATATTTCCTTTATCTTCAGCTAACAAAAGTGTCATTGGGGGCCATATCAGGTGAGTAAGGAGGGTGTCCCAATACAGTTATTTGTTCACTGGCTGAATACTCCCTCACACGCAACATAGGTAAACTGGTGTATTGTCATGATGCTAGATCCATGAGTTAATAGCTAAGATTTTTAGTTAAAATTGTCCTGTTTCACTATGGACATTTTGATGGTCTGCTATGCTTCTTACAGTCACTTAAAGATTTTGACAGCTTTTAAATGAATTTTTGCAATGTTTTCATTAGTTCTCCTTACTGGCTGCCCTGACCAAACTTCATCAGTGATGCTTTCTCTCCTCTCAGAAAAATGTTCAATCCGTGTGTAAACTGCCATTTTGTTTATGGCCTTAGTACCATAATCTTGGACCAACTTGTCCCTGATTTCACTTTTGCTCTTGCCAAGGTTAACAAGAAATTTCTGAGAAAATGTGTTCATTGGTCTAACATTCTCACAAAAACACACAAACCACACAAGAATAAAAATAAAAATCACCCAGCAAGATACCAGCATATGTCAATGAGAACACAACTGTGAGACACTGATACACCAAGATTAGAAAAGCTTGCAGAGTTGTTTGCACAGTGCTGCCACTGTAAGTGCATGATTGCAAGTTCATTAACTTGTCAGATCTTTTTTTTTTTTTTTTTTTTGAGACAGAGCCTCAAGCTATCCCCCTGGGCAGAGTGCCATGGCATCCCAGCTCACAGCAACCTCCAACTCCTGGGCTCAAGCGAGTCTCTTGCGTCAGCCTCCCAAGTAGCTGGGACCACAGGCACCCACCACAACGCCTGGCCATATTTTTGGTTGCAGCCATCATTGTTGTTTGGCAGGCCCGGGCTGGGGATTCGCACCCGCCACCTTAGGTGTATGTGGCTGGCGCCTTAGCCGCTTGAGCCACAGGCACCGAGCCAACTTGTCAGATCTTAAATAAATTTCTTTATAATGAGAAAAAGATTAAAAAGTAAGGGTTGTTACCATTTGTTATTTGGGTAATAGATTGACTTTTATCTGTATTTGTAGCAGTTATTATTTCATAGTACAAATTTATGAAAGTCAAAAGAAAAAATTAACACAAAGAAATCACTGCTGCAAAACATGAGATGAATATTAGTTCTTTACAAGCTAAGAAACATTTCTGGTGAAAACATTCCTGGTGAAACACTGCTCCATCTCATTTCATAAGCCTAGCACCTGCCAAGGTGAAACCAGAGGACAGAGAATGCCAAGTATTGCTTCTCTCCTCTACCAAGCTCCTATTTGTGCAAATTTCCTATCACCAAGTAGAAAATGAACTCAAAATGGAATGTGTAACCCCAGGGATATAGGCAGAGAGACACAGAGTACAACACAAAGTAACTGAACATTAAAAGTACAATAATCAGCCTTGGGACCTGTTGTACAGTGGTTACAGCACCAGCCACATGCACCAAGGCTGGTGGGTTCAAGCCATGGCTGGGCCAGCTAACTAACAATGACAACTGCAACAAGAAAATAGCCAGGTGTTGTGCACTGTGATGCCACAGCCCTCTACCAAGGGCGATGTAGTGAGACTCTATCTCAAAATAAATAAATAAAGAAAGAAAGAAAGAAAGAAAGAAAGAAAGAAAGAAAGAAAGACAATTGGCTCAGTGCCTATTCAAACCCAGCCTGGGGCCAGCTAAACAACAGCAACAAAAAAATAGCCAGGCGTTGTGGAAGGTGCCTATGGTCCCAGCTACTTGGAAGGCTGAGGCAAGAGAATCTCTTGAGCCCAATAGTTTGAGGTTGCTGTGAGCTGTGATGCCAAAGCACTCTACAGAGGATGACATAGTGAGACTCTGTCTCAAAAAATAAAATAAAATAAAAATAATCAAAAGAATATAAGGGTTGGCTCAGCGCCTGTGGCTCAAGTGTCTAAGGCACCAGCCACATACACCTAAGGTGGTGGGTTCGAATCCAGCCTGGGCCCTCCAAACAACAATGACAACTACAACCAAAAAATAGCTGGGCATTGTGGCAGGCGCCTGTGGTCCCAGCTACTTGGGAGGCTGAGGCAGGAGACTTGCTTGAGCCCAGGAGTTGGAGGTTGCTGTGAGCACAGCACTCTACCTGGGGAGGACAGCTTGAGGCTCTGTCTCAAAAAAAAAAAAAAAAAGAATATAAGGGTTAAGTACCATCAGATGAATGGACAATACTACTTCATTTACAACCCGTAGGTGTTGAACAATAAGTATTCATCCCCCCCTAAGCTTTTCACCAATAAGAATAGGGGTGTTATATGAAGACTGGCAGGGCCTTGAAGGCCCATATCTCATAAGGACAATCAAAGGGGCTGTTAATGATTCATGTTTCAAAAGACTGTTTGTGGCGGTTGACCTTCTGGTTTTAAGTGGACCTCAAATGAGGTGGTCCTGATAGGAGTACCTAGGGGTACCTCTTCCCAGATAGAGACGTTTACCTGGATGTTCATGTCTTCTGGCCATTTGTCCTCATTCTCCAGATACTGGAGGAATACCTACAAAGTATATTCTGCAGTATCTTCATCAGAAGGCTATTGTTTTCTAGAGAAAATATAATCTGAGTATGTTATTTATTTATAGACAGAGTTTTACTTTGTCCCTTGGTAGAGTGCCATGGCGTCACAGCTCACAGCAACCTCAAACTCTTAGTCTCAAGACATTCTCTTGCCTCAGCCTCTTGAGTAGCTGGGACTGCAGGCACTTGCCACAGTGCCTCACCATTTTTAGAGGTGAGGTCTTGCTCTGGCTCAGGCTAGTCTCAAACCATTCCTTCCACCTTGACCTCTCAGAGTGCTAGGATTATAGGTGTGAGCCACCAAGCATAGCCCTGAGTATATAATTTAGACAAGTCTCTCCCCTGAAAGAGAATGAGGAAATCAGGCCTCTAAAGGAACCAATGAGTTATCTCTTTTTCAATCCAGCATGTAAGTTTAAGAAAGAATTTGTATTCCAACTGTCCTGTCACTCTGCCTACCGAACCAGGTTGTTTAGTTATAGAACAGAGTGCAGTATTACGCACTAGATATATAGCCACAACATTTTTCAGAAAGTCTTGACCCACAGCTTTCCATAAGTAGAGAAGAGAGAGTAGACTACCCATTGGACAGGGCATCCCTACTGACATTGGGCCAAACAGTTGTTGTCCAGAAAAGCATCGTTGTCTTGGTCTGAATAATACCTGTGGACAATGGTGTGTGCATCTCAGGTAGCCAGAGTTCTCTGGGCCTTACATTTTCCCACCCAGCATCACAAGGACAGATTCTAGTAGGAGGATCCATCTCTCAGCAAGCATGAACCCACTTTCTCCCCTTAATTCCTGGGTTTCATACTTACCTGTGTTTGGGTACCTCTTTTTAGCCGTTGCCTCACCAAGTCCTCTTTTTCTTTTTTTTTCAAAACCCAAAAGATTTAAGAACATCACCAAGTCCTCTTTCTTCTATGACCTTCCTGTCTGCCCTGATTTTTCTCAGTGACCACAGTGAAAGAGCTTAACATTGATTCAGCCTGAGAGGAATCTGGAGTCTCTTCCTGGATCTCTTTTAGGGAGGTTGTGAAGAGTTTTGACACAGACCATTCGCCTCCAGTTGAGGGGTAGCTAACTAGAGCTTTCTTAAAGCCAAGAGCAGAGCAAGACGATAGGTTTATAAAAGAGCCACCAGCGATGCAGCAGGTGCAAGATCAAGGGCAAACACCTCCTCTGACTGCGAATGTCACAGCTCAAAAAGGGCAGAGCAAGAACGGCATGGGGTGCCCAGTTTGTCCCACAACCAGAAATGGTCCAGTGTGGCCAGAGTCTGCACGTGTAAAAAGAAAAATATATGTTGTTGTTCAAGCGTGGCAGGAGTTACGCATACATACTCTGTCATCGTATCAACAAAAAGCCAAGAGGTATGAGGAATGAATTAAAGACACAGAGGAAGAAATCAAAATGTCAGGCAGTTGAGGAAAAGAGGCTAGTGTTTTAAAGGATAAAGTTGGCTCCTTTTTTTCAAGTTTCAAAGGAGTAACTGATAACTTGAGTAGTGACAACTGTTTAATAATCTTGATCTCAACACCTACACCTAATCAAATCAGGTAGGCAGAAGAAAATACAGAGGCCGTTTTATTTTAACTCTCTAGTGGCAGAATGATGTAGAATATTTGATATCATTTGTTTATCAGTTTCAACATAAACACAAGTAATCTGAAGAGGTTTTAAACAAAGTCTGATAACAAAATGAACACTTTGTTGTTTTAATTAAAGAATCTTTTTTCAGTTAGGCCAATTTGTCACGTACAAAAGGCTCAAAAATTCACCTTTGCAAATATTATGCCTCACATAGGCCTTTTTTTTAGACAGAGTGTCACTATGTTGCCCTTGGAAGAGTGCTATGGCGTCACAGCTCACAGCAACCTCAAACTCTTGGGCTTAAGCAATTCTTTTTCATTTTTTCTCGTAGAGATAGTCTCACTTTATTGATTCTCTTGCCTCAGCCTCCTGAGTAGCTGGGACTACAAGCACCCACCACAACACTCCCACTATTTTTTTGTTGCAGTTCGGCCAGGGCCAGGTTTGAACCCACCACCCTTGGTATATGCGGCTGGCACCCTACTCACTGAACCATAGGCACTGTCCTTAAGCGATTCTCTTGTCTCAGCCTTCCAAGTAACTGGGACTACAAGCACCTGACACAACGCTTGGCTATTTGTTGTTGATGTTGTCATTGCTGTTTGGCAGGCCTGGGCCAGGTTTGAACCCACCAGCCCTTAGCGGTATATGTGGCTGGTGCCCTTACCACTGAGCAACAGGAGCTGAGCCCATTTTTGACAAGCCCTATGTTTGTCACAAATTTTTCTTCAAACCATGATTTATTTTAGGACAAATATTACATTAGGTTTTTTCCTATACAAAATTCTTATTTATTTATTTTTTTTTGGAGAGTCCCACTTTGTTGCCCTTAGTAGAGTGCCATGGTGTCACAGCTCACAGCAACCTCCAGCTTTTGGGCTTAGGTGATTCTCTTACCTCAGCCTCCCGAGTAGCTGGGACTACAGGTCCCTGCCACAACGCTCGGCTATTTTTTTGTTGCAGTTTGGTGGCTGGGTTCAAACCTGCCACCCTCAGTATATGGGGCCAGTGCCCTACTCACTGAGTCACAGGCACTACAAAATTATCTTTTCAACTTGGTACCTGTGGTTCAGTTATGGTGCCAGCCTCAAAGACCAAGGCTGGTGGGTGTGAACCTGGTCTGAGCCTGCTAAATAACAATGATAACTACAGGTTCTGTGCCTGTAGTATAGTGGTTATGGTGCCGGCTACATACACCGAGGGTGGCAGGTTTGAAAGTGGCCCTGACCAGCTAAATAACAATGACAACTGCAACAAAAAATAGCCGGGTGACTGTAGTCCCAGCAACTTGGGAGACTGAGGCAAAAGAATCACTTAAATCCAAGAGTTTGAGGTTGCTGTGAGCTGTGAGGCCATGGCCCTCTACCAAGGGTGACATAGTGAGACTCTGTCTCAAAAAAAAAAAAAAGAAAAGAAATGATAACTACAACAAAATATAGCTGGGTATTGTGGTGGGAACCTGTAGTCCCAGCTACTTGGAAGGCTGAGGCAAGAGAATCACTTAAGTCTAAAAGTTTGAGGTTGCTGTGAGCTGTGACAGCACAGCACTCTACCAAGGGGCAACATAGTCAGACTGTCTCAAAAAAATTATTTTTTCCTTTTAATGTTCTTTACCACCCATGTTTCTTCATATTCATGACTTTCTTCACATCTCTCTCCTGCATATTGCTTCCTTCTTACTTTAAATTTTCTATTTTGAATGAAAATTCCATCCCAATTAAGCATTTTCTTTTAGGTTTTTACTATTTAAATCAGACTGAATACATCATAATTCTGTGGGCCAAATAGTTGTTTTAGACAAGATGGGGAGAGTACAAAGAAAAAGATTCTGTAATTCTTGGGAATTTACTGGTATAGTAAATTCATAACAGAAACTTGAACTGTGAGTATACATCTTATCATCTTATGCACAGAAATCTATCTAGAGGTACAGAAAGAAAACATTATCAGGATTAAAACAGTGCTATAGGAGAAACTAAGGACAGAAAAAAAATTTTGCTTATTCACTTTCCTACAAATTTTCAGTTTATTAATACAAGAGAAATTCTATTGCAAATATTGGGCTGAGAATCTAGTTCACCAATCTACCTAAGCTACCTGGTATTTTAGGTATAAGAATGGTGGAGATTTTCCCCCATCTCTGTAGGCTCTGCCATCTAGTGGCAAGTTTTCACCAGTAACTTACAAGCTATTGACCCAGCTCTGGTAAAATAATAGACCCTCAAATAAGCAAATGCATTTCCTACAAAACAACATGCCACCAACATACTGAATGACTTTTTATCAAAAGTTTAAAAAAAAAACCTTATGTGTTACCCTAACTGTACCACGCAGTTAGTTTTTATTTAAGTTATAAATAAAACTAACAACAATTATAACATTCATCTTAAATTAATTAACATAACAGAAACTAAAGATCAGGAATATATTTCCTTTAGGTACAGCTTTTTTTTTTTTTTTTTTTTTTTTGAGACAGAGCCTCAAGCTGTCCCCCTGGGTAGAGTGCTGTGGCATCACAGCTCACAGCAACCTCCAACCTTGCTCCTGGGCTCAAGCGAGTCTCCTGGTTCCACCTCCCAAGTAGTTGGGACCACAGGCGCCCGCCACAGCCCGGCTATTTTTTGGTTGCAGCCGTCATTGTTGTTTGGCGGGCCAGGCTGGATTCGAACTGCCAGCTCAGGTGTATGTGGCTGGCGCCTTAGCTGCTTGAGCCATAGGCACAGCCATAGGCAAAGCCTGAGGTACAGCCTTTAAGAAATTACTGGATGTGGTCAAAGCTAACAGGAAAACGAAACTGTTATCACTTGTATGTCCCTATCTGTTTAAGATACATAGGTTAAAGAACTTCCCAAACTTTTTAAAGTCAGAAAATAACAGTGTCTGCATTGGTTAAAAATGGCAAAAGACTGCTCTCAGCTGGACCCAAGGGCTGAAGAGATTAATATTTTGTTCACTATTGATGGAAACCTGTGAAGTAAACATCCAAATTTATGAAAGTCACAATGGAAAAAGTGCTGGCAAGCACTAAAACCAATGTAAACTCCTTAGAGAGTTCTTTAAATTCCAGTACTAAGATCACATAAATTACTTTGGTCTTTTACATGTCAATATTCAGGAAAGAATATTCTTTCTGAATATTGTTCTTACTTAACATTCTTCCAGATATGGGAGACCCTGGTCCAGGAAAACAATGATTCCTGTCTTAAGTGAAACCAACATGGCAGGGTCAAGTTGACCTTCCTGGCCGTCCAGGGCCAAAGGCATACAGCTGAACATATGTGCTTTAACGCAGTAGGACAACTCTCTTATCCCTGAGCACTAATTTTAAGTTATTATTTTGGCTGCCTTTCTTCTTTACAGAAAAAAGGAAAAAAGAACTTTTCCACAAATTTCTTTTCCCAAAGTTGGGGAAACCAGATTTTAAACTTTGTGTTAGTTCAAATCACAAATTCAGAGAGTTGAAAACATAAAGCTTCTGTTCAATCCCCTGGGAAAGTTTCATTCTGATATTTATGGTTCAAAAAAGTTATTATCTTATGCTTGGAACACAGAGAACCAGTTAATAACTCCTTGTTACTGTTACTGTTTTAAATAACAGCTCAGCCCAGGGTACTGTGACCTCTGACAGACCAAGGAAACAAGTTATTTCTCCTCTTGTGATTATACCACATTGCAAGTCACTTTTTGCCTTTTTTTTTTTTTGGAGACAGAGCCTCAAGTTGTCGCCCTGGGGTAGAGTGCTGTGGCATCATAGCTCACAGCAACCTCCAATGCCTGGGCTCAAGTGATTCTCCTGCCTCCACCTCCCAAGTAGCTGGGACTACAGGCGCCCACCACAACGCCTGGCTATTTTTTGGTTGCAGCTGTCATTGTTGCTGTGCAGGCCAGGGCTGGGTTTGAACTCACCAGCTCAGGTGTATATGGCTGGTGTCTTAGCTGCTTGAGCCACAGGCGCCAAGCCACTTTTTGCCTTTTAATAAATGTCCTTGGTTCTCTGAGTTTCCTTTTCAATTCACTTGATATCAACAATCTATTATATAAAAAAGAATCAATATAGCGCTTGGGAGGCCAAGGCGGGTAGATTGCTTGAGCTCACCGGTTCCAGACCTGCCTGAGCCAGAGCAAGACTTTGTCTCTAAAAATAGAGCATTGTGGCAGGCACCTGTAGTCCCACCTACTTGGGGGGCTGAGGCAAGAGAATCACTTGAGCCCAAGAGCTGGAGGTTGCTGTGAATTATGACACCATGGTATTCTACTGAGGACAACAAAGTGAGACTGACTCAAAAAGAAAAAAAAAAAAACAGAGCCAATAGACAAATACTGAATTACATTCTGCTGGGTTTTTTAAACCTCCAAATTCCAGGCTATAAAAACTCTGGTGTGTCTCCCATTCTGACCACAGGCCACCCATAGACAGAAAGCCAGGGGGTGAGGTTAACCTGGTCTACTTGGAGCCAGTAGACAGAAGAGTGATGAGTCCTGATGAAATACTTAAGGACAAACTGTAGTTCACTGTGGGGTTGAAGTTCTTCAATATAAAGAAAGAAACAACAATAACTAAGACCAGAAATGGTGTTATTATAAGAGATGGAAAATGTTGCAGCTTCATAGTTGACAACTTCATTCTTCTTCCACAAGATTCTTTTATCTTTTTCCTTCTGAGGCATCTTTCTATTATCAGTTTCAGAAAGTTTTCTAGTCACTTTTTTGGAAAAAACATCCTTTCTCCTCTGTGCTACTTTCTGCTTGAGAACACATTTTACATTCTTGTATGCAAAGGGTACCAAATATGTGCTCACTAGGGTCATCACACTATATAGGACAGCAGACTGAATAAGACCCATATGGCATATTCACCAATATAAGCAGATGGGGGATGGCTGACATGATAAATGCATCCCCAAAGATGAGCATGGAAAACTTGACCGAGAGGTTGTGGCTGAAATCCTGCAGCAAGCTTTTGAATATCAAAGTGGGAGATGAAGTGCATTGTGGAGATGAAGAAGAAAAATGGAAATGCAGCAGGGTAGATAAGGAGCTACATTACCTGGAAAGTGAAGACAGTGACAAAGCTGTAGATGTCATCAGTAATATGCAGTGAATAGGCAGAGTGAATTCTAAATCTAAATGTCTATTGTTCCATTAGCTTATCTTGGTGAAAATGTATATTTTCCTCCCAGATTTTGGCACCAAAATGTCCCATATGGGAACCGGATGTCAGGTATGTGTTCCCTGCTTTTTGGTTTCAGGTACCAAAGAATGGTTACTGGAACCAAGACAGTGGGACAAATGAGCAGAACAAGTAGATACAAGTGAGCAAAAGGTCAAAGTTTATTAAAAGACAGACACTCCAGAGAAGGAACATATCTACATTTTCAAGTGGAGAAGACCCTGGGTTTAGTAAGATGTTTCCCCTTCATGCTGATTTTCCAACTCTATGTTAACTGGTGTGGGGGTAAAATATGCATGTCTTTTTTCTGGAAAGGGGGAAACCTTCTGGAATGGAGAGTCCTCCCCATTTCTATTCCTGTAATTAATGTCCATAAGTTGTCATTGTATTTTCAAATTGTGATAAACCTGGTGTAAATTGTTCATGAAAATACACCTTGGCTTACTATCTCCTTACTCATATACATGATGCAAAGACCCCTTATTATGGCCTCTCTACCTCTGAGACTCATTTTTGTAGAGTGAACATCTGTTAAGTTTTTGGAAGCCCTCTTGAAATGCCAGCTATTCTATCTTGGAAGTCCCCTCTGGTCAATATCTTCCTCTCACTATGGACAAAGGATCTTCTAGTATCATCTGACTCTGTCTCTCTTCAGCCCTACCTAACAGGATAAACACAGCTTTAAGGCTTTGAGACATGATTGCTATTTGTAGAGTGTTTCTTTCTTCCATATGAATTATAAGTGGAAAGTGTGTGAAATATTTAAAATACTGTCACACTATTCACATATATATAGAATTGTTCTATGAATTCTGTTAAGTAATGAAATGTGTGATTACTGGTTATAGGATTTGACACTTTCTTCACATTTGTATGGGCTTTCTCTGTTATAAATTTTTCATTTATACAATGGTTTGAGCACAAGTTAAACATTTGTCAAGTTCTTCACGTTTGTAGAGTTCCTCTTTAATTTGTACTCTATTGTGTACAGAAAACTGTGACTACTGGTACAAGGCTTTGTCACATCTTCATATTGTTACCAAGTTTTCTCTGGTATGATTTCTGTTATCGCTACTAAGGCCTAAAGACAGTTGACACTTTTGCCATGTTATTCATATTAAGATTACTCTCCAGTATGTTT
>NW_003852778.1:44622-51532 GCF_000181295.1 Otolemur garnettii
ATGAATTCTTTGATGTACAGAAAGGGTTGAGTACCAGTTAAAGGCTTTGCCACATTGTTGACACTTGTAGGGTTTCTCTCCAGAATGAATTCTTTGATGTACAGAAAGGGTTGAGTACCAGTTAAAGGCCTTGCCACATTCTTGACATTTGTAGGGTTTCTCTCCAGAGTGAATTCTTTGATGTACAGAAAGGGTTGAGTACCGGTTAAAGGCTTTTCCACATTCTTGACATTTGTATGGTTTCTCTCCAGAATGAATTCTTTGATGTACAGAAAGTTGTGAGTTATGTTTAAAGGCTTTGCCACATTCTTGACATTTGTAGGGTTTCTCTCCAGAATGAATTCTTTGATGTCTAGAAAGGTGTGAGTTCCGGTGAAAGGCTTTGCCACATTCTTGACATTTGTAGGATTTCTCTCCAGAATGAATTCTCTGATGTAGAGTAAGGGTTGAACTACAATTAAAGGCTTTGTCACATTGTTGACATTTGTAGGGTTTCTCTCCAGAATGAATTTTTTTATGTCTAGAAAGGTGTGAGTACTGGCTAAAGGCTTTGCCACATTCTGGACATTTGTAGGGTTTTTCTCCAGAATGAATTCTTTTATGTCTTGAAAGGTGTGAGACCCGGTTAAAGGCTTTGCCACATTCTTGACATTTGTGGGGTTTCTCTCCAGAATGAATTCTTTGATGTTCTGTAAGGGCTGAACTAAGGTTAAAGGCTTTGCCACATTCCTCACATTTGTAGGGTTTCTCATCAGAATGAATTCTTTGATGTCTAGAAAGGTGTGAGTATAGGCTAAAGGCTTTGCCACATTCTTGACATTTGTGGGGTTTCTCTCCAGAATGAATTCTTTGATGCCTAGAAAGGATTGAGTACTGATTAAAGGCTTTGCCACATTCTTGACATTTGTAAGGTTTCTCTCCAGAATGAATTCTTTGATGCCTAGAAAGAATTGAGTACTGGCTAAAGGCTTTGCCACATTCTTGACATTTGTAGGGTTTCTCTCCAGAATAAATTCTTTTATGTCCAGAAAGGTGTGAATACTGGTTGGTAAGTTTGTCACATTCTGTATCATTGTACAGTTTTACCCCTGTATCAATACTCTTATGATTATAATATTTTGATCTGTGGCTAAGACATTTGCCATAATTTTTACACTTGTAGAGTTTTTCTCCAGTATTAAGACTCTTAGGCTTAGACAGGCTTGAGAAAGATTTGAAGACTTTGCTACTTTCTTTACCTTTGTACTGTTTTTCTCCAATATGAATTTTCTTATGTTTAGTAATGTGTGAGCATACATTAGAGGCTTTCCCATACTTTTTACATTTAAAAGTTTTCTCTATGGTATATATTGTCTTATGCTTATTTAGGTTTGACAATTGTCTGAAGATTTTCAAACATTTACTACATTGAAAGAGTTTGCCATTGGTAGCTGTCAAACATTCATTAAGTCCACTGGAACATACTTTCTGCTGCTTACACTCAGACATACTTCCCCAGTGTTTTGTTAAGTTTAAATTCTCAGGGCCAGAGCTTTGATATCTTCTCAGGATCATCTCTGGGAATAACATATTTGTGCCCAGCTCTTGCAAATGGTCTTGGGTAGAATGATAAGATATAGCTGAAAGAAAGTTAAACAATACAAATTTTAGACAAAGACTTTTTATCAGAATTGAGTAAATAACATTATACATTTTATCTGTAAAATCATGTCAACAACATTAGGAAGAGGGCAGAATACAGTACACTGGCACTGATTATCTTAAATAAATGTTGCTTGCATACACTGCATTTCGGGAATTCTAAAAACCAGTTAAGGATTTGCTGTGTTCCAGGTGAGCAGAAGTTATGGAGCAAAGATAGGGGCTGAGTACATCTGCTCATGTTAGAAATCCTAGGACTCTGGAAGACTGAGGTGAATGCATCATTTGAGCACAGGTGTTTCACATCAACTTGAGCAAGAGTAAGACCCCAGGCCAGGCCCAGTGGCTCACACCTGTAATCCTAGCACTCTGGGACACCAAAGCAAGTGGTTGCTTGAGCTCGGGAGTTCAAGATCAGCCTGAGCCAGAGTGAGACCCCCATCTCTGAAAGTAGCCAGGCACTGTGGCAAGCACCTGTAGTCCCAGCTACTTGGGAGGCTGATGGAAGACAATCACTTGAGCCCAAGAGTTTGAGGGTTTTGTGAGCTCTGATACCACAGCACTCTACCAAGAGTGAGAAAGTGAGACTCTGTCTCAAAGAAAAGAAAAAGAGTGAGACCTCATCTTTACCACAAATAGAAAAATTAGTCATGCATGGTGGCACATGCCTATAGTCCCAGCAATTCTTGAGACTGAGCCAAGAATATCTCTTCAGTCCAGAAGATTGAGGATGATGTAAGCTATGACAACACAGCACTCTACCTAGGGTGACAGAAACTCACTCCGAAATGAATAAACAAATAAATAAGACCACACTGTACCTACCCCATGATCACATTAATGTACATAGCTATCATTTAATAAAAAAAAACCAAATAAGTTTGTGTGTGTATATGTATACAATAACAAGGAAAAAAGTAGCAACTAATGATAAAAAGTGCCAAATAGAATTGAAAGAGAGGTTTGTCATATTTATCCAACCCAGATTTTACCCTATCTTAAGACAGCATGGTGCATATCCAAATAAAATTATAAATTTCAGCTTTGTTCCCAAAAGAAAAGTAGTGACACCAGTCTTACTCTTTCTTGCTCCAGGGCCTTTCCAAAGAAAGGTTGGTGTCTCCCATTAATGAGGGTGCTGAAAATATCAGTGCTATAGTTTATAAGACACATCAGAGGTGCTGAAACTGAAGGTAAACCACTGTTACAGCAGCAGAGAGACTCCAAAACAACACACAAATTCAGGTCTACAAAGGGATAAGAAGCTGTTAAGAGGAAATGTGGCAAAATGCTTCAAGAACAACACAATTTCACAGGCGAAACACTGTCAGAATGTAATGGTCCTTGCTTTCTTTCTTTTTTTTTTTTGCATTTTTTGGCCAGGGCTGGGTTTGAACCTGCCACCTCCAGCATATGGGGCTGGCGCCCTACTCCTTTGAGCCACAGGTGCTGCCCGGTCCTTGCTTTCTTAGAACAATGTATGTCAGAGTCTTGCAGATAAAACCCATATCACAAAGTTTGTGAAAGGTGGCTTTTCTAATTCTTAAGTATCAGCAAAAGATTATAACATATACAAAATATTAGGGTGACATAACACAAAGAAACAAAATAAATAATCTAGAATCAACCATAAAAAATATAGATGCCTGAAAACATTATCTAAATAATGCTAAGTGGGTCAAATTGGAATCATATGGACAACTAAGTAAAATCAGAAAAATAAAGATATCAAAAAAACCAAAAGGATAAATAAACAACTTCTTCTGAAGTTGAAGAACACAATGAAAATGACTGAGAAATCTCAAGTGTAAGAAAAAAGATATAAAATATCATGAAGCTCTCCATAGTTTAGCTAGGAGAAACACAAAGGGTCCCATAACAAGACAGATGAAGGTCAAGGATGTGAACATCACACACAAGAGAATCTTGAAAGCAGCAAAAGAAAATAGATGTGTCAAATCTAAGCATGCTCCTATGAGATTACTGGTGGATTTATCAACACAAACCTTCCACGTCAAAAATGAGGTGGTGATGTAGTGAAAGTACTGAAAGAAGAAAATCTTCAAAGCATATATATGATATCCAGAAAAACTGCCCTTCTCAATAAAGAAAAAATAAATATCTACCAAGATAAATAGATGCTAAAAGCTGCCACACAAGAAACGTCAAAGGAAGTCCTTTTCATTGAAAATAAAATGATGCTTTAAAACAATACTAAATTATGTAAATATAAATAACTAGGAAAAATAACTACATCTATGTGAAATTCCATATTATTATTATGATGGTGCACAGAACACTTTTAATCATGCTTGAGAATTCAAAGATAGAAAGCAGTAATGGGTCTACACGTACAACATAACAAGATATAATTGCTGACGTCAAGAACAAAATTAAGTATAGATGTAAAAAGAACTTTTAAAAATAAAAACTAATAACTGTTGTTACCAGTTTAAAATATATTTAAAAAATGTGTAATTACCATAGTAACTACAATAAAAATACCTACAATTACACAAATAATAAAAGAAGAAAAGCGTGTTACTATACAAATAAAGATAGAAAGGGGAAAACAGAAATTATTAATCTTTGGCTGATACTTCTGATGCAAGAATCAAAGAAAACTGCTGTTAAGTTGTCAACAGTAAGTCCTTCTCTTTAAAAAATGATGTAAATATTGATGGACTAAACTTCACAATCAAAGACAGACATTAAATAAATATAAGGATTTAAAAAATAAAAAATCAACATCCAACTATATATTATCTAAAGTATACTCATTTTACATGAAAAAATGGAATAAAAAATTGCAGGACAGAAAGATATTTAATTCAAATACTAATCAAATGAGAGCAAGGAAGATTTTAATAAGGAGACATGTATATGTATACATATGTGTGTGTGTGTGTAAATGTGTTGAAAGAGAGTCTCACCCTATTGCCCAGGCTAGAGTGCCGTGGCAGCAGGCTAGCTCACAGCAACCTGAAACTGGGTTTCAGGGTTTAAGCAATCCTCCTGAATCAGCTTCTGAGTAGCTGAGACTACAGGTGCCTGCAATGACATTCAGGAAATTCTATCTTCCATTTTTATTTATTTTTTCTTTTTTTGAGACAGAGTCTCACTATGTTGCCCTTGGTAGAGTGCCGTGGTGTCACAGCTCATAGCAACCTCAAACTCTTGGGCTTAAGCGATTCGCTTGCCTCAGCCTCCTAAGTAGCTGGGACTACAGGTGCCCACCACAATGCCTGGCTATTTTTTAGTTGTAGTTGTCATTATTCTTTGGCAGGTCTGGGCTAGGTTCAAATCCGCCAGCTCCAGTATATGTGGCTGTGTGTCTTAGCCACTGAACTACAGGTGCTGAGCCTATCTTCTATTTTTAGTAGAGACAGGGTGTTGCTCTTGCTTGGGCTAGTCTCCAACTCCTGAGCTCAAGACATTTCAGCCTCCTAGATTGCTGGCATTATAGATATATGCCTCTATGCCCAGCCAGGGCACAATATATTTTGAGGCAAAACCTGTCTTGTTCAAAAAAAAAATACTGTAAGTCAAAAGTGCCACAAAAGGTATGGAATATTAAATAATAATATAAGGCTCTGTCTGTTAAAAATCTATAATTTATTTTATTTTTTTGCGTATACATTAAATACATAACAAAACAAAATGTACAACAGATATACAACCCTCACGTACATGGTCAAATAAAGAGCTATTTGCACACATATTTATTGTAGCATTATTCACATAATTCATTAGGTGAAAGAAATCCACATATGCCTCAAAGAATAAATGATGCAGTATAATTTAGGATATATAAATAATAGTGTTACTTAGCTTCTAAAAATCAGAAAATCTTCTAGTATCTCTGATAAAATTTTTTTAGAAGAAAATCTTCTAATATCTCTGATAAACTTTTAAAGATAAATCTGAACATAATGGTAAATGAAATAATACAGATTCTCCCCCAAATCATATGCATTTGAATCTAATTATATAAAATAATGAAAGTAAGACCTGTCATGGTGGTTCATGTGTGATATCCTAGCACTTGAGGAGTCAGAGTTGGGTGGATTGCATGAGCTCAGGGGTTCAAGACCAGCCTGAGCAAGAGTAAGATCCTGTCTCTAAAAATTGCCAGGCATTGAGGCAGGCACTTGTAGTCCCAGCTACTTAGAAGGCTGAGGCAAGAGACTTGCTTGTCACCAAGGGTGACAAAGTAAGACTCCATCAAAAACAAAAAAAAAGCCAAGAGGTATAAGCAACACAGATGTTAAAATATGTGGCATGTACAGACACTGGTATTATCCAGATTAAAACAGAACATCTTGCCTCATCCAAGGATAAGGATAAACCTTAAGACTATCCTGTTAATTCAAATAAGCCAGAACAATGTGACAGTACATGGTTACATGTCATATGATGGATCTTACAGTGAAACTCACAGAAACACAAAGAAAAACAGAGTTTGTCAAGGACTAGAGAGAGGGGGAAATGAGCAAAGGTTATGGAAAAGGTATTGAGCTCTACTTCTCCAAGACGTAAAAATTATAGAGTTCTTGTAGCATAACAATACTACAGAAACACACTTAGAAAGACTGAAGGTGGTAAATTTTGTTTTTGCCATAATCAAATTTTTTTTTTTTTTTGAGACACAGTCTCATTATTATGTAGCCCTCGGTAGAGTGCTGTGGCATCACAGCTCACAGCAACCTCAAACTCTTGGGCTTAAGTAATTCTCTTGCCTCAGCCTCCCAACAAAATTAAAATTTTAATGGGATAACTAAAATAGATACAAAGTTTCTCAAATATTATCTGAAAATTACAAAAGTTTTTTTCTCTCCAAAAGAGAATATAGATTCATCAATAAACACATGCCAAGCTTTAGACTATTTCCATGGCTATTAACATAGACGGGACAAAACAACCACTGAAAATCATCCAGGAAAAATAATATGCTATAAACAGACTTGGGGTAATATTTATAGAAAAAACACACAACTGTCATTAGGCAGCAGGCTAGCTCTCAGTAGTAGACAGATAGTGGATTCATTTTTTATTGAGCCACATATTAAAGTGTATATAGCAGTTGAAGTTTCATCTAAAATTGTAATACACAGGTGAAATAAAGCACAAAATAAACTGAAGTTTAAAAACCTACCCTGATGGCTCGGCGCCTATAGCTCAACTGGTTAAGGCGCCAGCCACGTACACCTAAGGTTGCGGGTTCGAATCCCCAGCCCGGACCCGCCAAACAACAATGACGGCTGCAACC
>NW_003852778.1:51601-54695 GCF_000181295.1 Otolemur garnettii
CGACACTATACCCAGGAGGACAGCTTGAGGCTCTGTTTCAAATAAAAAAAAAAAAAAAAAAACCTACCCTGATAAGATACACACTAACACGGAATTGCAAAACAAGAATAAAAATATTAGACATAAAATTCTGTATACAACATTGCTATACCATTTTTAAACATTTCTAGGTCACCTGGGGTGGCTTACACCTGTAATCTTATGAATTTCAGAGGCTGACAGGGGAGGACTGCTTGAGCTCAGAAGTTTGACACCAGTTACAAGAGTGAGACCCCATCTCTACTAATAGAAAAGTATATCAAGGAGTTGTGGTGGGCACCTGTAGTTCCAACTATTTAGAAGGCTGAGGCAGGAGAATCACTTGAACCCAGGTGTTGTAAGTAGTTTGAAGCTAGGATGATGCTACAGTATTCTAGCCCAGGCAACAAAGTGAGGCTCCAAAAATTCTCTTTTCTAGGTAACTATAATGTTCCATTGTGACTATGGACTGATCCAAAGTAGGTATTTTTCTTAATATTAGTTAACATTTTATTGAATGAATGCAGGTATACTTAATATTTTATGCAGCATATGGCAATAAAATTTCATGGAAAATGTACAATGTATTAATGTGAGGTACTTGTCAGAAAATGTTAATGAATGAACATTTAAAAACATAAAGATATGGCTCGGCACCTGTAGCGCAATGGTTATGGTGCCAGCCACATATACTGGGCTGGTGGGTTTGAACCCAGCCTGGACCTGCTAAACAACAATGACAACTGTAACAAATAAAGCCAGGCGTTGTAGCGGGCACCTGTAGTCCCAGCTACTTGGGAGGCTGAGGCAAGAGAATTGCTTAAGCCTAAGAGTTTGAGATTGCTGTGAGCTATGACGCTGCCACAGCACTCTACCGAGGGTGACAAAGCAAGACTCTGTCTCAATTAAAAAAAAAAAAAGTTAATTTTTCTTGGTATTTAAAAAATTGCTATTTTTACAAAAACTGAAGTTTTTTTTTTTTTGAGACAGAGTCTTACTACGTCGCCCTTGGTAAAGTGCTGTGGTGTCACAGCTTACAGAAACCTCCAACTCTTGGGCTTAAGTGAGTCTCTTGCCTCAACCTCCTAAGCAGCTAGGACTATAGATGCCCACCACAATGCCCAGCTACTTTTTTGTTGCAGTTGTTCAATTGGCCCAGGCCGGGTTCTAACCTGCCACCCTCAAGTGTATGTGGCTGGCACTGTAAACTGTGCTACAGGCGCTGAGCCAAAACTGAAGTTTTAATTCACCATTTTGAAGCAATCAAAAGCCTTATATTTATAAATAAAATAAAAATATGAACTCTGTAAAATATAGTAAGTCATAATATGTAAAATAAGCATATGGGAAAAATAAAAATATAATTTTGATATAGGGTGAGGAAACTGATGATAATTCTACTGATCTTTTTACCCAAAGTAAACTAGAACTTTTAATTGAACCTTTTAATAAATATGGAATTCCTACTCATTATCTAAATTACTTGTTACATAAGTTGAAATTCTAATACATAGTTCTGAATATTTATATCTGAAATTACACAAAATTTAATACAGAATAAAATGGAATATGAAAACATATATATAGATAGAGAGTAAAATCAGCAAGATGGCAGAATAGAAGACCCATATTCACGAATTCCTCCCAAAGTAACAAAAATTTGGGAGCCATATATGGGGAAAAATGATTTAATGACACCCCAGCACAGTGATGCACACTTGTCATCTCAACTACTTAGAGGCTGAGGTGAGAGGATCACTTCAGTCCATCAGTTTGACACCGGCCTAGGCAATACAGTGAGATGTAATCTCACAAAAAGTGATTTCACGAGAGCTTTAGGATCCAGGAAGGTTGTGAAAACCTCCTACTGCCCTCCAGGAGGATCTTTAGAGAAGGCAGATCCTCATTTACTTGGTAAACTAGAGGACCCCTGGTCTTGGTTCCTGTTGGAAAATGGCCTGTTCAACTTTGTCCCATGAGAATTTGGAAGTGATCATGTGGGCCTCTCCAACCTCTCCCAGCCATGATCTGGGAGTGGTCCTAACCCAGGGACCTGGAGGAAGATGTATACTCATGACCATGGAGACAGACCTATAGATCTTTGCACTTTGTGTGTGTGTTGTGTGTGTGTGTGTGTGTGTATGTGCTTATATAACTATTTGTGTGAATATATACATATCACACACAGTAGAACCTCCATAGTTGGCCATCTCTCTACATTGACCACCTCCTCAAGTTGACCTGATGTTCATAGACCAGACATGTACCACATGTGCGTTTTGGTACAGCAAAGCCTAGTTCCTTATGCTAATCACTTCTGTATGTTGACAAGTTTGTTATAGTCCCTTGAGTGGTTAACTTACAGAGGTTCTGCTGCATATGTGTGTGTATGTATGAATAACACAGCATAATGTAAACAGAGAGAATTATAAAATAAGAGTTATTTTATAACAACGGAGATGTTAATATATCCTCAGGAATACTCTTAACTTCCTCAATGACATAGTACATTTAAGAAATGTCGCTGTTGGGTATAGGGACTCATACCTCTAATTCTATTGCTCAGGATGCCAACGCAGGTAAACTGCTTGAGCTCTGGAGTTCAAGACTAGTTTGAGCAAGGGGAGACACCAACTCTATTAAATTTCAAAACTAGTCAATTGTAGTGGAAGGTGCCTGTATTCACAGTTACTCGGGAGGCTGAGGTAAGAGGATCACTTGAGCCCAAGAGTTTAAGGTTCCAGTGAGCTATAATGCCTCTGACATGACTCTGCAGCACGTGACTCTGTCTCAAAAAAAACCAAAACAAAACAGAAGGAACTGTAGGGAATACATATTTTACCTATATTAAGGTTGACAAATTAGTATGTAGTATAGAAGAATTAAATTATTTGCCATAGTCCATATAAAAACAAAATTTTGAAGTTCAATAACGTTAGATTTTCTTACATTGGGGGTGATTCTTAGTGTTCTGATAAAATTACTGACTATAATTTTTTCAGAATCTTATTTGAAACCTTGGCTCTGCGCCTGTGGCTCAAGTGGCTAAGGCGCCAGCCACATACACCTAAGGTGG
>NW_003852778.1:54921-59895 GCF_000181295.1 Otolemur garnettii
AAACCTTCATAGCATAAAAAAGTATAAAGCAGAAAACATACAACAATCATTTGTGGTCTTCCTGGGATTTCTGAACCAAATACTAATATCACCTTCACTCAACATATTTTAAATATGATGCTAAGGAAAAACAAACTTTTTTTCAGACATTGTCTCATTCGGTTGCCCAGACTAAGTGTCATATGGTCAGCCTAACTCAAAGTAACCTCAAACTCCTGGGTTCAAGCAATCCTCTAGTCTCATTCCCCCTCTCCTTGAGTAGGTGGGACAATGGGCACCCACACAATGCCTAGCTAATTCTATTTTTAGTAGAGACAGGGTGTCACTCTTTTTTAGGCTGGTCTCACACTCTTGAGCTCAGGCAATCGTCCTACCTTGGGTCTCAGATGGCTAGGATTCCAGATGTGAGCCACCACACCCAGCCTAAAGAATATTAAAAAAAAAAAAAAATTCACAGAGATAACTAAAAAATACACAAATATTTTATGTCTGTAAAAGAAAGGGAAAATAACAATTAAATTCTGCAGTCACATGTAAGCCATAGAAAGTTCTTTTATTCTCACTGTACCTAGAAGAAATATCACTGAAAAGTAAAGTCCTTCTGGAAATTATAACCAAGAACAAGCATAGTGACTCATAACTATAAACCTAGCACTCTGGGAAGCCAAGGTGGGAGGACTGCTTCAGCCCAGAAGTTCAAGACAAGCCCCAGTAAGTGTAAGAACTGCTGTCTACCAAAATAACAAAAAAACAATTAGCCAGGCATCATGGAGAAACCTATAATCCTGGCTATTTGGGAGGGTGAGACACAAAAATCACTTGAACCCACTAGCTTGAGTTTGCTCTGTGCTAGGCTGATGCCGTGGCACTCTAGAGTGAGGCAAGAGAGGGAAACTCTGCCTGAATAAGAAAATAAAAATTAAAAAATAATAAAAACAAGAACAGAGGTACCCTTAAGTAAAAACAATAGAAGAAACCTAAGTTTTTAAGAAATCATTTCCACTGGAGGTGAATTTCCCTAATCACATTTTATTGTTTGGTTTTTCTCCTTGAAATTTGGACCTCTGACCAGTGTTATCTGCTCCATTCACTCCAACCTACCTGTGTGCTTGACTACTGTCTGGTGTGTCTTCACCTTCCAGGGTTGTTTACTTTGCTCCAGACAGGTGATGAGGTCTGGCTTAGAGAGAGTAAGACCTGTTTTATTAGAAAAAAGGAACATGACTCTTGTTGGGATTCTCCAATTGGTAGTCTAGTACCTTGCTAAAGCAGAGAAAAGAACATTTTAGAAGATCCTGAAATAATAATCCTCAAATAGAAGTTCCTAAAAGAAACTTCAGAATTTTTAAGAAGTATTTAAAGTTGAAGGATTCTTAACTCCACTACCCAGAATTACTGAAATAAAATTTGGTGTTAGAAATCGGTCTTAAATGTATGGGTAATAATCTAAAATCACTAATTTTTGAAATTACCATTAATCTAGTGAAGAATATGAATTAGCTCAAAAAAGAGTAAGATAAATGTCAAAATGAAACATCTCCAATATTTTCTCTTCCATATCAAGAAATTCTTATGTTTTCCTTAGAATCAAGAATAAACTGAATAAAAACATTCCACAAAGAAAGAATATGAATTGTTTTGAATAGACCAGAAACTCTGTATTTAAGTTATCCTCACCCAGGAAGACCAGGTGTCTGTAGTTCTCCAACATGACATCCCGATACAAAGTCTGCTGAGCAGGGTCCAGGCAGGCCCACTCATCCATAGAGAATTCTATAGATACGTCTTTGAATGTCAACAGTCCCTGAAAAACAAACATATTTACCAAGAAGCCAAGGGTAGACTGAATTGCATTTTTAGTTAAATGAGTGAAGAGAACTCTTGCTGACTTACATGAGTGACTGGAATTATATGATAAAATAAGTACAGTAGAAATATATTCCTTCATGCATTCTCTAACTGAAGAAAGGGGATGGCACAATGTCCACAAAACCAGTGTGCACATTATACTTTTTTGGTTGACACAGTAGAAATCAAAGGCCACCAATATAGGCATGTATATTTTTATGCCTTATTTACATGATACAAGTATAAGTTGTGTATATTTTTGTTATTTTTTTATATTTTTCTTTTTTTGCAGTTTTTGGCCGGGGCTGGGTTTGAACCCGCACATGAGGCTGGCGCCTTACTCCTTTGAGCCACAGATGCTGCCCAAAGTTGTGTATATTTTTATATGCAAATGTCATGGTGAGTTAAATGGTATCTGTAAAGTTTTAATGTGTGTAAGAAAGAATTGGAGATCTTAATAAAAAGCAGATTTTTTATTCATAACATATGGGGTGAACATCAAATTTCTAAATTATAAACAAGCTCAACAGGAATGCCAATGCTTCTGTCCGATGATAATACTTTGTCAAACATGTAATGAACTGTAGACACTGGATTTATCCCAGTTGATTTCTAAACCAGTAAACAAAGATGACAACCTTTTCTTTCCAAAGCGAATCTAAGAAGGAGCACTTCCTCAATAATATTTTGGTTTGTGCACATTAGTCGATAATCTCCCCAAAGTACTTATTAATAATAGAGAAACATACTGAATTCTGTAATGGAATATGTGTCAAAGAACACCATAACTGAGTGAATAAATTTAACATCAATTGTAACAGGACAAATTCATATCAGGGGCTGATTCACAGACGCAAACATAACATCACTGCTGTGATAGTACTGGCCAGAAGAAAGTAAATCATAATCTGATAAATACTAGTTTTTAAAAAAAGAAACAATAGTGTATCTGAAAGTCCAAGGTACAAATATCTGCCATGTTTTCTAATCTCTAATCCTATCTTTAAATAGTCATTTTTTTTGTTTTGTTTTGTTGTTTTTTCTTAGCATCCTAGAAAGCAAGTCTTTTCTAATTATTCTGGTATGCAGAACTTTGAGTTTCTTTAGGAAGCTAATGCCATGTTCTTTAGTGGTGCATGTACTTCATCTTATCTTTCATAGAGCTGATGGAACTTCCAGATGGAACCTAAACAGTACATATTCCCCTTCTTTGCTAATATCCAATGACTCAACCTCATCCACAAAGGGAATCTTAGGTATCCACATTTTTCCATTTTCAAAAAATGGAAACATTTTCAACAAAAGGAACATTTTCAGTATTGCAGAACATATTGTTTTTTGTAGAACATGAATTTACAGTGGGAATTTTGCAGGGTATATGGGAAGCCTGGATGGAGAGACTAGAGAGAAGACTCTGCTATACAGGCAAGGGAGAAAGATTTTTCAGAGCCTCTTGACTATTATAAGAATAGGGCAAAAGAGTATTTGAAACAAACTCCTTAGGCAGGAACATCACAAGTACAGAAGTAAAGGTTTGCAAATTCTAAGAACCTAATACTTCAGAAAAAAAAGTAGGCACAGCCCTGGACCTTGGACACATTTCTCTGAACATGAATTTACAGTGGGAATTTTGCAGGGCATATGGGAAGCCTGGATGGAAAGAACGGAGAGAAGACTCTCCTATATAGGTAAGGGAGACAGTGATAGGTGGCCAGACCCTGTTTCTCTAATAACAGTCTTACTAAAGTAGGGGTCAAGGGAAAACCTTCCCCTTAATTCTTTGAAGGTTCACAGGATACCAACGCACACATGGCAAATTAATAAGAGAAAAAAGCATATGAACTTTTTGTTGTTGTTGTTGTTGTTGTTGCAGTTTGGCTGGGGCCGGGTTTGAACTCACCACCCTCGGTATATGGGGCTGACACCTTACTCACTGAGCCACAGGCGCCACCCCGAACTTATTAATGTATTACCTATGTGGAGAAATCATAAAGAGATTACCCAACCTCCCACTGGGGTAAAGAAGCTTCTGTTTCATAAAGCAAGATATACACGAGAATGTAGACCATTGTCTTGAAAGACAAAAAATGATTAGAGAGAATTAATGAAACAGGGAGAAAGAAATGATGTTGTAAATGAGTCTTCATTTTCAAGAGTGGTTGAATTTTCTAGCTGCAGCAAATAAGGAGGCAGCAGGAAAATAATAGAAGGCAACTATTTTTATTTTGGAAAGAAGTTTTATTTGTTATATAAGGATATTTTTAGAGAGTCCATCTCCACTCTTACGGTGAGGGGAGCAAGACTAGGTTCTAAGGGACTTAATATTCAGGCTTATTTCCAAAAAGCTTTCCATTTTCAAAAGCACTCAGTGTGCCTAAGCTATAATTAGTTTTTATAATTATTAATTTTTACAATTTTTACAATAAATTAAACTCTTTAACCTTTTAATAGCACTTAAGTTTATTTTTATTGTTTTATTTTATTTTTGGAGACAGAGTCTCACTGTGTTGCCCTAGGCTAGAGTGCCATGGGTATCATAGCCCTCAGCAATTTCAAACCCTTTGTTCAAGCAATTCTCTCTTAGCCTTCCAAGTAGCTACGATTACATGTGTCCCCCATGATTTCCCACTAATTTTTCCTATTTTTAACTGGAGATGGGTCTTGTTCTTGCTTAGGCTGGTCTCCAACTCCTGAGCTCAAGCAATCTACGCATCTTAGCTTCTCAGAGTGCTAGGTTTATAGGCACTGTGGTAGAGACAGATACCCCCCAGACTCGTTTTATGTTGTGAACTTAGAAAGGACTTTAAAACGTGTCAATGAATTATTAATCACTGGTCAGGACTTTCAGGAATGCCTAAACAATACGACATTAACATTGAACCATTTAGGTGAATGGGGCTATAGGGTATCAAAGTAAAAAGATCAAAAGTGAATGCAGAAAGTGAAATTTCTGGCTCAGTGCCTATAGCTCAAGTGGATAAGGCACCAGTCACATAAACCAGAACTGAAGGGTTCGAATCCAGCCCAGGCCCACCAAACAACAATGATGGCTGCAACCAAAAAATAGCCAGGCGTTGTGGCGGGCACCTGTGGTCCCAGCTACTTGGGAGGCTGAGGCAGGAGACT
>NW_003852778.1:60415-74672 GCF_000181295.1 Otolemur garnettii
GGGCAAGACACAGTGTAAGAGGGACTCTAACAAATGCAATCAGTGTACCCTGGTTTCTTGTACCCTCAAATAAAAAAAAGAAAAGAAAAAAAAGAAAATTAAAACAGTAAACATTTATATGGACTCCAAATTTCCTTAATTCTTCAAACTCAAAATGCCATATTAAAAAACAGAGATTACTGGGGTGGCACTGGTGGCTCAAAAGGGTAGAGTGCCGTCCCTATATGCCAGAGGTGGTGTGTTCAAACCCAGCCCTGGTCAAAAAAAAAAAAAGAGAGATTACAGGTAGTACCAAAAAACCAAAAAACACCAACTCAGCGCCCTAGCACAGTGGTTAGAGCACTAGTTACAAACACCAAGGCTCCAGGGTTTGAACCCAGCCTGGGCCAGCTAAACAACAATGACAACTACAACAACAAAAACAAACAAACTAACAACAAAAAATAGTTCAGAAAGGGCGGCCCCTGTGGCTTAGTGAATAGGGCACCGGCCCCATATACCGAGGGTGGTGGGTTCAAACCCAGCCCCAGCTGTACTGCAACAACAACAACAAAATAGCCAGGCGTTGTGGTGGGCACCTATAGTCCCAGCTACTCAGGAGGCTGAGGCAAGAGAATCGCCTAAGCCCAGGAGTTGGAGGTGGTTGTGAGCTGCGATGCCAAAGCACTCTACTGAGGGCGATAATGTGAGACTCTGTCTCTAAAAAAAAAAAAAGAAAGAAAAGAAAAAAAACAGTTCAGAAGTTTATAGTTCCAGAAGCTATTAGAAGCTGTCTTGCTTCCCCACAAGGTGGTAGTCATACACTGCCCAGGACACCAGAAAAGACTTAATCTTGTGCCAACAGAAAACCAGAGGGTGACACTGTGGCAAAGCAAGCTGCAGGAGTGACAGTAATGGCTCCCTTAATGCTGTCTCTAAACCTATCTGCTTTTATTTTATTTATTTATTTAGAGACAGAGTTTCACTTTGTTGCCCTTGGTTGAGTGCCATAGCATCACAGCTCACAGCAACCTCCAACTCCTGGGTTTAGGCGATTCTCTTTCCTCAGCCTCCCAAGTAGCTAAGACTATAGTTGCCCACCACAATGCCCAGCTATTTTTTGTTGCAATTTGTCTGGGGCTGGATTTGAACTGCCATCCTCAGTATATGGGGCCGGCACCCTACCCATTGAGCCACAGGTGCCACCCTAAACCTATCTGATTTTAATCCCACCTATAAGAAAAAAAAAGAAAATAGAAAAATTTCATGATAAAATAATAGTTGACTCATCAACAGCTAAGGATGGATCATGCTACCCAGAAGTCTAATCTCAGGTAATCAAGACTTCATAACATGACACATTCCTGCAAAAAAACTCAAGTGAGTTCCTTTGGCCATAAGTTGTAAATAGAAAACTCACCCAGATAATAAAAAATAAATACTTAGTGTTTACTTTGTACAAGAAACAACCCCAAAGCAGCAAACAGGTCTAAAAAGCCACTTCGACCATACCATAAGATAATGACATTTGAAAACTAGCTGATAGAATTCACTTAAATACCCTCATCCAAAAGTCAGAAATACTTACTAGTATTAATGGATACTTTTACATGATAAGTAAAAGCCTTTCCCACACAAACAAAGAAAACTATGGAATAAAGGTCCTTCTGAAAAACATTATCCCTCATTATGAGGTCCCCAGAAGCCGTCAAAGTAATAAGGGTCTGTCTTTTATGGCAGAAGTAAGCAATGTTTTGAAAATTCACTACAAATTGCATATAGCCTGGAGATCTCAATCATCAGGAAAAGTAAAAAAGAAAATAAATCATATGCTAAAAGAAAATATTGCCAAACTATGCCAACAGATTCATTTACATAAAAGCAGATATTGCCCCTCCAATTACTGTCAATAAAGTTAGCCCCTAGAAGCAGGCTGAAATTAAATCCTTACAAAGCTGTTTATAAGAAACCCTTCCAGGTAGTCTTAATTCAAATGTCAGGGCAAGGTGAATAGAATCTCAAAGTACAAAAGTATGTACAACAAATGCAGCAAGTGGTATCCCTTATTCATAAGTTCTCTCTTCCCAGACCCCAGTCAACCCCGATAGACAATTTATATCCCTTTTATCCTGGTAACCAAGTCCAGCTCTAAACCTGGAAAGGAGGACCTGAAAAAAACAGCTGAAGGAAAAGTAGACTAGTCCCGAAGATGTTCTGCTGAGGACACCACAGCAGTGAAACTCGCAGGACTAGAAGCCTGGGCCCACCACACTCCACTCAAGCCATATCTCACTCCAGAAGCAGCTGAGGCCCACAAAAACTAGACGGCCTCTCCAGGAGGAAGCACCATGTTAAGACTGAAGAAATAGTCCCCAGTCATCTTCCTCTTGAGATTATACACAGCTGTGCGCTTACCCCAGAACCTTTTCCCATTTTGATGAAACAAAAACATATAGACTGGCTCGGCACCAGTAGCTCAGTGAGTAGGGCGCTGGCCACATACACCAAAGATGGTGTGTTCTAACGCAGTCTGGGCCTAAACAACAATGACAACTTCAACAAGAAGATAGCCGGGTGTTGTGGTGGGCACCTGTAGTCCCAGCTACTTGGGAGGCTGCGGCAAGAGAATTGCTTAAGCCCAAGAGTCTGAGGTTGCTGTTAGCTGTGACCTCGCAACACTCAACCCAGGGCGACATAGTGAGGCTCTGCCTCAAAACAAAAATTTCCATTTGAAATCAACTTCACTGATATGAAAATAAATTAGACAATGTGGTACACGCAGACACCCCCACAACCTTTCTTAGCTATTTGTGAACTGAGAATGCGCTCGCAAACATAGGAGCAGTAAGTCCTTCAATCAGGCCACACCAGAAATACGGAGTAAAGATAATACTCTTGAAAAACACTGAGGAACTAATGAGGCACTACAGAACAAGTTAATAGCATGTTTAATATTTTTTTGAGGACGCTTTTCTTTGATTAGTTTTCTAATTGCCATATGTATTTAACTTGTCTACGTGTTGTTAATCACATAATATATTTTTAGTATACTTCTGAAACTATTCCCTATATAAATTACTAAAATTTGTTACATAGCCAAAACAACATTTAAAAAATTACTCTTGCTGTTCTCCGTAATTAGTAGCCTTTCTGATAATAAAGGCTTTTTGGGAATCAAAAAAGCTCCCTGTCTCCGTGTTTAACTACAACGACAGGCAACCAGCCACTTTCGGTTCCACAACAACAGAGCGAGCCACTGTGCCCGGCCTCAGGTTTATTTTTTAACAGAAGAGTGGAGGGACTGGGGGACCCACGGACTACAGCCCCTCCCGTGAACAAGCCCCACACACCCAGTTAGGATTCTTCTGAGGACCTTTCCGCTGTCACCACGTGGGAGGGACGCCGGGCGCTGCAGCCATACAGCTGCTCAAAGAGAGCCCTGGGCCTTCGTTCAACTAACCGCTCCAGGAAGGGGCCAGAGCAACAGAGTCCCAGCTGCCTGCCCCACTCCACCGTTTGCCCACAGGGGTCTGGGGGCCAAGGGGTCCCAGTGGCAAACTTGGGTCTGAAGACTGTAAAAGTGAAGTGAAAATGCCCGGTCCCACCACAGTCGCTTCTGGCTCCAACCACGCCCCTCCCCCTCTTAGGACACCCAGTCTCCTAGACTCACCATTTGTCTGCTTCTGGGATCTCCCGATGTCCTTCCTACAGATCTCCCAGTACCTGTAGGTCCCAGGGTAACAGAGGCTGCGGCAGACACCTGGAATCTCCAGGAGACGCAACAGCTGAAGAGGGGACCCTAGATCATAGCCCAAAACTGGAGACAAATGCTCCCTGAGCCAGGGAGCTGCCTCCTTCTTTCTGGCTATGCATCTGATTGGACAGTTTATATTGGAGCCTCCCTGATTGGATAGGGCCTCAGGGCCCACCTCTCCGACCTTGACTGACAGGAACGCTGTCAGACAAGAATCCGAATGAGGCCGAAATGCTAACAATTTCTTGACCGTAGCACTTTTTATTTTTTCCTTTTCCTGTTTTTGATTTAGAGCAGGGACCATGACTTTGTTCATCGCAATATTCCAGGACCACCGTGCTTGCCATAGAGTATCTGTTTAACAAATTTCGCCAAAGGAATGAAAATCTATTTACTGAGTGTTTATTCTGTGCTAGGCTTGAGAACATATTATTTAAATAGGAGTTAGATTCTCCTTTGAAGGCATTTTCAATATACATCTTGATGTCTAGGTAAAAACATGCACAAAAATAACAGTAACCTGATAGATGAACGACATTGGGAGTTACAAGTAAAGGCTATGGCAGTTCAGAGAAGGTTGAAATTACCTCTAGTCTCCAGTGAGGGGGTTGGCACTGCAGGAGGCTTCATGCAGGAGGTGGTATTTAAGCTTCCAACTACCAGGCACAACTGTAGGGGTATATGGTACACCTCTTGGGTGAAGGGTTCAGCTACCACGTGGACTTTACCTACCAAACTCTGTAGCTCTTTTTACACAGGGTTTTGTGCCTTCTCTGGGATGCAACTCTGCCTGAGGGATTTTTTTTTTCTTTTTGAGACAAAGTCTCACTGCGTTACCCTAGGTAGAGTGCCAAGGCGTCAAAGCTCACAGCAATGTCAAACTCTTGGGCTTAAGGGATTCTCTTGCCTCAGCTGGGACTACAGATGCCCGCCACAACACCTGGCTATTTTTTTCTTTGTAGTTGTTTGTTTGGCCGGCATGGGCCAGGTTCGAACCCAGCAACTCTGGTGCATGTGGCTGGCCACCCTAGCAGATGAGCTACAGACACCTAGCCAATGCCCAGCTATTTTTTTGTTGTAGTTGTCAATGTTGTTTGGCAGACCTGGGCAGGGTTCAAACCTGCCAGCCCTGGTGTATGTGGCCAGCACCGTAATCACTGAGCTATGGGTGCTAAGCCGTATATTTGTATTTAACCCTGAATATAAATTATATCCATTTATCTTTTTTTTTATGGTGAAAAGTTATATATTTAGAATTAGCCAGCTGGACTTGGTTTAGATGATCCCAATCTTGTTGGCGACATCCAAAGCATCATAATCAGGAGCCAGTCGAACATATGCCTTCTTCTCACCATCAGGCCTGATCAGGGTGTTGACCTTGGCCACATCAATATCATAAAGCTTCTTCACAGCCTGTTTGATCTGGTACTTGTTGGCTTTGACATCCACAATGAACACAAGTGTGTTGTCTTCTATCTTCTTCATGGCAGACTCAGTGGTCAGGGGGAACTTGATGATGGCATAGTAGTCAAGCTTGTTTCTCCTGGGGGCGCTCTTCCTAGGATATTTGGGCTGCCTCTGGAGCCTCAGAGTCTTTGGCCACCAGAAGGTGGGTGATGTACGGATCTTCTTTTTTTTGTGGCTGTGGATGCCTTTTAGCACTGCCTTCTTGGCCTTCAATGCCTTTGCTTTGGCTTCAGCTTTGGGAGGGGCAGGAGCTTCCTTCTTCACTTTCGGAGCCATCTTGTGAAAAGACCCATTATATCCATTTATCAATTTTAATTATATACACATATGTATGTTTGCATATATACACACAGTAAATACATGGTTTTTTTTTTTACAGTGAAAAGTTATATACAGGGTGGACATAGTTTGTGTGCAATTTAAAATACTTTACTATTTTAACTTAAAACATCACTATTTTAATTTAAATTTATTTATTTATTTATTTATTTTGAGACAGAGCCTCAAGCTATCCCCCTGGGTAGAGTGCTGTGGCATCACAGCTCACAGCAACCTCCAACTCCTGGGCTCAAGCAAGTCTGCCTCCGCCTCCCAAGTAGCTGGGACCACAGGCGCCCGCCACAGCGCCCGGCTATTTTTTGGTTGCAGCCTCATTATTGTTTTGGCGTGCCCGGGCTTGATTCAAACCCGCCACCTTAGGTGTATGTGGCTGGCACCTTAGCCACTTGAGCCACAGGCATTGAGCCAATTTAATTTAAATTTAAATGAAATTACTATTTAAATAAATTTACTACATAAATTGCACATGAGCTTTATGTCCACCCTTTATTTAAAACCATCCAGCTAGATGTGGTTTAGATGATCCCAATTTTGTGGGGACTTCCTAAGAATCATAACAAGATGCCAATGGAACATATGCCTTCTTCTCTCCCTCAGGCCTGGTCAGGGTATTGACTTTGGCCACATCAATGTCATAGAGCTTCTTCACAGCCTGTTTGACCTGGTGCTTGTTGGCTTTGACATCCACAATGAACCCAAGTATGTCGTTTTCTCCTCTCTTCTTCATGGTGTACTAAGTGGTCAGGGAGAACTGGATGATGGCATGTCGCGTACTGGCATGAGAGAGGGACCTCTCCACTAGTGTGAAGAGGGAGAGTTGACCTGAGTGGAAATGGTGGGAAATTGAGAAAATACAAAGCCATGAAAGACAGGTAGAGGGACACAAGGAGAGACAGGAGCTGGGCTGTACCTGTGGCTCAGGGGGTAGGGCACCGGCCCCATATACCAAGGGTGATGGGTTCAAACATGGCCCGGCCAGCTAAAACAGCAGTGGCAACTGCAACCAAAATAGCCAGGTATTGTGGTGGGTGCCTGTAGTCCCAGCAACTTGGGGAGGCTGAGGCAAGAGAATCGCCCTAGCCCAAGAGCTGGAGGTTGCTGTGAGTTATGATGTCACTGAGTGCGACAAGTGAAACTCTGTCTCAAAAAAAAAAAAAAAATAGGAGCTGAGAGCTAGGCTGGTGTCGGGAGGGCTGATGCAGTTGACAACTGCAGCCAGCCTCTGAACCCTGGAAACAGCTTTATTTATACAGTATCTTAACAAGATTGCATAAATCTTAACACATGGGGTAGAGATCGACTGTAAAGAGAAAAAACGGTGCTTGTCCATAACAAGGAAAGTATGCACGGGCTACGTGACTTCTGGCAGGTGGGAAGTATGTTGTTACAGGAGAAGTGGTTGCGGTTCACTCCCTGAGCATTTCCCAGGCTATGGGGACCCTGCCAGCCACAGCCCCCTCCCCACAATAGCACAGTGATCAAGCTTGTTTCTACCGGAGGAGTTCTTCCTGGGGCATTTGGGCTGCATCCAGAGGAGCCACAATGTCTTCAACTACCAAAATATGGGTGATGTATAATTAACCTTTTTTATGTGGCTGTAGTGACCTTTTTTTTTGGCCAGGGCTGTGTTTCAACCTGCCACCCCCAGTATATGGAGCCAGCGCCCTACACCTTGAGCCACAGGTGCCACCCCTGTGGTTGCCTTTTAGCACAGGCTTCTTGGCCTTCAATGCCTTTGCTTTAGTTTTTACTTTGGGAGGAGCAGGAGCTTAATTCTGTAACCTCAGCACCATCTTGTGAAAAGCAACTGTTATTTTAAAGTTGAGATTTTTCTTTAATTTTCCTAAACTCTTGTCTTTTGAGGAGGCAGCCTGAGCTTAGAAAGGTGAGGCAGTCCTCTAAGGGACCTTGTCTAATAGAAATAAATGAGAGCCATGCGTGTCATTTCAAATTTTCTAGTAGCCACAGAAAGAAAAGATAAAGAAGTAGGTTAAATTGATTGTTGTTGTTTACTTAATATTACATATCAAAAAATATTTTTGTTCTCATAATTTTCAATAAAAAATTAATAAATTACTTTGGTTCTGTATCTTTAAAATTTATTCTATTTGTTAAGTGTAGTGAACAGCTCTATTCAGAACAGCGTGTGGCCAGTTGCTGCCACACTGAGGTGCAGCTCTGAGAGCTCTGACTTTACTAACCTCAGAGTTGTAACTGGCCTGAACCACAGTTTTTTGTTGTCAGAAGTAAGGGAACATTCTACTCCTTATCATTATCTCTCCTCAGGTCCAAGGGTGGGAGACACAGTGCCCCAAGAGAGAGCAGGGTCCTGTGTGCATAAAGGGTTTATCAGTAGACACACACTTCACCCCCTGCTGGGTGGATGCCTACCTATGTCCAGAAATCATACAGTGAACAAAAATTAGTGGAGATCCAAGAAGGAACCCCAATATTTTGGTTACGTAACTCTGAAACACACTAAAAAGTATGGGATATACACATAAGACATGTGATCACTGTGACTGGACAGGGCAGTTTGGGTGTGAGATCTTGGTTTCTTTTTTTTTTTTTTTTGAGACAGAGCCTCAAGCTGTCCCCCTGGGTAGAGTGCTGTGGCATCACAGCTCACAGCAACCTCCAACTCCTGGGCTCAAGCCATTCTCCTGCCTCAGCCTCCCAAGTAGCTGGGACCACAGGTGCCCGCCACAACGCCCGGCTATTTTTTGGTTGCAGCCGTCATGGTTGTTTGGTGGGCCGGGCTGGATTCGAACCCGCCAGCTTAGGTGTATGTGGCTGGCACCTTAGCCACTTGAGCCAAGATCTTGGTTTCTGAGAGAGGTACCTAAAGTCTGATAAGTAGATCCACAACCTCCAGGAATTAGGGACTCCCACTAATTAATACAACCTTCCAGGCTTGAGTCTCCACATTGAATATGGGTAGGCACAGCTCCAGCCTCTTCTCCTTATCCTCTTGCCTACACCAAGAAGAAAAGACCTTGGGGCTGAGCTGGGTAACCAGTGACATGGAGCCAGTAAAAGTGGCAGGTCTGGGGTGGTGCCTGTGGCTAAGTGGGCTGACACCAGCCTAGGGTGACCAGAAGACCTGCTTTTTAACAATTTGTCCCGCGTCCCGCGGCGTTTTAAAAAAGTCCCGATTTTTGGAAAGAATGCACGAACAGGCGGGAGAACAGGAAGGGAATATACAGTTCTCGGCTGCCATGTGTCAAAACATTTATATTCTAGTTCCAGAAAAGTTCACTTGTACCCCTTTAAAGCGTCGGAGTCAGCGGCTTGCCCTGCTGAGCCCCGCGCCCGGCTGCCTCCTGCGGGGGCAGAGGTGGCCACGACCCCCGCCCCCAGCCCCCCGCCCCAGTCCCACTCCACCCCCGGGCGACCCACCCAACCCCAGAGGAGGAGCCGAGCTGAGGCGAGGGAAGGAGGATGATGAGGTTTCGTAGCGGGAGCGAAACCACGCAAGCCGCAGGTGTTTCTTATTACCCGGGTCGGGAGGAAGGGTGCGGGGAGGGTGGGAGGCACGGAGACCCAGACCGCCGGGCCGCAAGCAGGCAGGCGCGACGCCGTGGGTGGACAGCCGGGGCTGGGGACACCCTCCCGCCGCCTCAGCCCGCCCCGGTGGCCAGGCTCTACCTGCCCGCAGGCCCGGGAACCGCCCTCGCCGATTGCCGGGCCCCGGCGGGAGCCGCGGGAAGGTGGCTGCGCTTGGCGCAGGGGCCGGAGCGGAGGCCTGGACGGCACGGCCAGGTGATGGCGGCCCCTGTTTCTCCAGAGGAAAGGGCATGTCCCCGTGCGGCATTTGGACCTTAGCCTTTGGGAAGTTGAGCAGCCCTAACCCTGTCTCCGTTAGGTGTCCTTAGGATGTCAGTGATTGAGGAATATTAGGCTCTCCCTCTGGGAACTGCGAACTGGGAACTCCATAAAGAGAAAAAGGACGACGTGCGGGTCAGAGTGCTTCAAGCCATAAGGCAAAAGTGGCACCAATGACACATACACTATAATTCAACTGGTCAAGGAAAAGTACTCCACCTCTGTAGATGACAAAATCCTTGAACCAGTCTGGAAGAAAGAGGCCTCTTTTGATCTACCTGGATTGCTAATGTAGGGGAATCCAGAGAAATACATTATTTTCCTCACAGTCATGCACAGGTTCCTGGTGGGTCTGGATACATTTTTAGGGTAGGAGGCAATTAATCTCAATGACATCCTTGAGGACAAGGAAGGAAAACGGAGTGGTTTAGATTAGAATCCAAACAAGGAAAAAGGCACCCCGAACAGGCGTGAGATAAAGGATAAACGATCAATTTATGAGGAACAATATGACAGCAAGTATGTATGACTTAATAATAAAGGACAAAACAAGATTGCAAAATTAAAAGATAAAATGAAAGGTAGAAAAAAATGATGGGACATCTTCTGATGCGTCTTATGCAGTCATACCAAGTACTCACATGCCTAATGCCAGTACTAAATTTTCAAGTGGTGAAATGTATATGGAATCCAAACCAAAGACGCCTTTTCTTTTGGGTCCTCAGGGACTCTCATCAGCACATTCAATGTCTGATTTATCTGGGTCCCACATGTCTTGGGAGAAACTGAAGTCTAGCACCAGAGAGTAAACACATCTTCTTGGACACCAGATAGATTCCTTTGGAATGGTTCCAGAAAGTGGAAGTCTAGATCTCCATACAGAAGGAAATTAAGCTTTGATACTTCTAAATTGAACTAACCTGGCTCCACGCCTGTGGCTCAAGCGACTAAGGCACCAGCCACATACACTTGAGCAGGCAGGTTCAAATCCAGCCCAGGCCTGCCAAACAACAATGACAGTTGCAACCAAAAAATAGCTGGGCATCATGGTGGGCACCTGTATTCCCAGCCACTTGGGAGGCAGAGGCAGGAGAATGGCTTGAGCCCAGGAGTTGGAGGTTGCTGTGAGCTGTGATGCCACAGCACTCTACCCAGGTTGATAGCTTGAGGCTCTGTCTCAAAATAAAAAACAAATTGAACCAACCTGACAGCATCGTGGATGAAGATGAGTCTTCTGGAAGACAAAATGACTCACTTACAAATGTGACTGCTTCATTATCCCCCAAATTTGCAACACTGCTAAGGAAGAAAAATCCATTTGAAGAAAGGAAGTGAATCATGGGACAGCAGCATGAATTTATTTTCAAAATCAGTTGAAGTAAGAAAAGAGAGAAAAGGGACAAAACCTGTTTGAAAGAGTGACTGGAAAAAAGATAGCAGCAGATCTGATAAACTTAACAGTGGGGGATCTGACAGCCCTCGTGACTTGAAATCATTTAATGCATTTAGTGAAAATCGTGAGGACTATTTTGGCTGAGTCAACTTAAAATTCAAGACTTCAATATAATGCCATCTTCAAGTTTTCATATGAATCTGAAATGCAGTGAAGACCTCAGGAAAATCCCGGACAGGAGTCCTTTTGATCCCACTGCAGAACATTGTAGCCTGACCTGCAAAGAGGTACTGGTGAAACACAAAGAACTTCTTAGGAGGAAAGACACCCACATCTGGGAATTGGAGGACTACATTGACAACCTCTTTGTAAGTGTGATGGAGGAAATGTGCAGTATTCTCGGAGTGCCATATGAGCCATTCAGGAAAGCGGGCAAATTCTCCAATAGTTGATAAAGCCAGTTATACTGCATTTATAATTACAAGAAGAAAGACAAAGAAGGAAAAACTTGTTACCGAAAGAGACTACAATATGTGGTTTCACTTCATACTCTCCTTCATTATGAAAAATTGTTTTACCTGTAAATATTAGCGGGGACTAACAAGAGTGACCTTTGAAGTAAGCTAAAATTTAAATATGGGCTGTATTCTCAATGAATAGGCAGTCCTTAGGATTCACTTAGGTACTGGTGCTGGCCCATTAACTTTCCATAGGCCTAGAAATATCTTCAGAAGTACATGGGTTATTCCTCAGGAATAGATTTTTCATACAACAGAATTGATGCTGTGGTTGGGTTCTCAGAAGTCAATTTGTAGAGATATTTAGCTTCAGGAATACTGTTTCATTATAAACACTACTGAAAATACAGTTCATATTTTATATACATATATGTACATGAATATATGTTCATGTATCTTGTATATAAAATACTGGCATATATGTATGTGTTTTTAGAACATTTAAAAACCAACTGGTTGGGGCAGTGCCTGTGGCTCAAAGGAGTAAGGCGCCAGCCCCATATACCAGAGATGGTGGGTTCAAACCCAGCCCTGGCCAAAAAACTGCAAAAAAAAAAAAAAAAACAACAAAACCCCCAAAACATAAAACTAACTGGTTGCCTCTAAAGTTAGGATGCCAATTTCTTAATCTGAAACCATGTGTGCTCTATCTAAGTAAGACAAGTCATCATTATTACTATTATGGTTTGTTATAGAGAAGCTGCTTCAAATCACTCTTGACTATGTGAAACTTGGTTTCAAAATGAGAGGCTATGTATTACTCCAGTGTCAAATTTTTGCTCTTTTCTCAAAAGTAATGCTCTCAAGTCCTTCTCTAAAGAATAACAAATTTTAGGAACCTTCGTTAACTTCACAACAGCATGAATTTCTTTAAATTATTTAATAATTATCTTAACATCTGAGTTTGGTTTAAGATATAAGGAGAAGATGAACTAATGTAATTTGTTTTCTTGCAATTATATATGCTTTTAAGTCACTGGCAAATAAAATATTGTGAAGTTAAATCTGAAAATAATTTGGGGAAAAGAAAAGTAGGTGATCATCTTGCAGCTGATAACCCAAAGCACTAGGCACACTCTGGACAGGAAAACTTAGTCTTGGTTTTATGTTACATCAATAATAGAGCAGATGGTTGCTTTGGGTCTTGAACCAAAATAAGATATAATTAAGTGTCTCACATGATTGTAAAGAAACCCAGAGTTAAGGATGAAGGCTTTCGGATACATTTATGAGAGCTGAGTTTATACTTTGTTCAAAGTGAGATCATAGAACTTGTTCTGCTTAGGTTTGGTAGGGGTGAGTCACTGCATACCACTTCCTGCAGCAGGAAATGCTAACGTCTGAGGAAGGGGAATATACTGAAAAATATGAAAAGAGATATTCACATTTTGATCTTTCTATAGGAACTCATTGTTCATGCATCTCTCCTCGACGAGAGACAGGGGAGAGTAGACTTTTCTGTACTCCACGGTCTTTTCTGCCTACGGGTGTGGTGGTAGCAGGTGAAGGGATTGTGCTGATGCCTTTAAAGGCATATTCTCAAGATACAGGTGCTATTTGTCCAGATACTTTCACCAGAAAAGGATCCCAGAGAAGGAAGACACAGAGGAAGAAATGGCTGGTTCTTTTTTCTTTTTAAATGGCTGGTTCTTATGTAAATGTGTCCAAGTTCAGGGCTGTGTCCACTTTTCCTCTTGGCATATCACATGTTTAGAACTTGCAGACCTTTGCATCTCAACTTATGATGTTCCTGCCTAATATGTTTATTTCAACTACTTTTAAATCTTATGATAGTCAAGGACTTCTGGAAATTTCTTCTCTGACTATATAGCAGGGCCTTCTCTCCATTCTGTTTATAGAGGCTTCTCACATGTCATGACCAATTCTCACTATGAGATATTAAATTATTTTTAAACTGTGTGTGTGCTATCTCTATGCAAGACAAGTCATGTTGCTTGCAATATTAAAATTGTTCTCCTTGGGACATATGACTATGGGAATATGAGTAGGATATGCAAGATTCCTCTTAGAGATGGACTTGTGTCCTTGGATATCAGTGAGAAAGGGGAAATTGTGCTTAGAGGTGTCATCTGGACACTCTATCAGCTCTATGCAGAACAGGATTAAGAAATGCACATTTAGGGTCAGTCACAGTGGCTCATGCCTGTAATCCTAGCACTCTAAGAGGCTATGGCATGTAGATTGCCTGAGCTCAGGAGTTCAAGGCCAGCCTGAGCAAGAGCAAGACCCTAACTCCACTAAGGAAAATGGAAAAACTAGCCAGGCTAGTTTGTAGTTTTAGCTACTTGGAAGCAAGCTCATGCCCAAGAGTTTGATGTTACTGTGAGCTGTGATGCCATGGCATTCTAACCAGGGTGACAGAGTGAGACTCTGTCTCAAAAATAAGTAAATAAATAAAATGCACATTTAAAAAGGATTGCATTAAATTTCTCAGAATAACAAAAAATTCTGGAAAAATTTAGAAGAAACTTTCTCCCTAGGTTTCTAAGAAAGTGATTACGGAACCTGGGAGAGATCTGTAGTTTAAATTTTACATAAAATTGATGTTTCTTAATGGTTAAATTCAGGTTGTAATTTACCTTTTGTGACCAGTAATATCACAACAGTGATGTTGTGTCTATCTATATGAATCAGTTCCTGATACCAATTTTTCTTTCTTTTTTTTTCTTTTCTTTTTCTGAGACAGAGTCTCATGCTGTTGGCCTGGGTAACGTGCCATGGCATCAGCGCAGCTCACAACCTCAAACTCTTGGATTCAAGCAATCCTCTGAGTTCTCAGCCTCCCTAGTAGCTGGGACTACAAGCGCCTGCTACAGCACCCAGCTAGTTTTTCTATTTTTAGTAGAGATGGGGTCTTGGTTTTGCTCAGGCTGACCTGAAACTCTTTTTTTTTTTTTTTTTTTTGAGACAGAGCCTCAAGCTTTCCCCTGGGTGGGGTGCCATGGCATTACAGCTCACAGC
>NW_003852778.1:75590-79352 GCF_000181295.1 Otolemur garnettii
CCACAACGCCCGGCTATTTTTTGGTTGCAGCCGTCATTGTTGTTTGGCGGGCCGGGCCAGATTCGAACCCGCCACCTTGGGTGTTCATGGCTGGCGCCTTAGCCACTTGAGCCACAGGCGCTGAGCCTTAGTCGTCAATCATTACAAATGCACAGTAGTTATATATCTCTGTAGGGTATATGTGATGTTTTGACAAGCATAGAATGTGAATTGGTTAGGGGAATTAGGGTATCCAACACCTCAGGCATTGATTTTCTTATGCATTTGATATCCAAGAAAACAGCTAAGACCAAAACTCTTTTTGTTTGTTTATTGAGTTTTGTTAGTTATATTTGTTGTGTTTGATTGTTTAATCCATTTAAAATATTGATTGTAAATGGTGAGGAGGAAGAGTCCAGCTTTATTTTTTCCATGTAGATATCCAATTTTTCAACATGATTTATTTAACAGATGTTTTTCTCCATTGTGTGGTTATAACAACCTTGTGAGAGATTATTTGATGATTTTATACAAGGGTTTATTTCTAGGTTTCTATTAATTTCCATCACTGTTTATCTTTGTGCTAGTGTGAGATTGTTTTTATTTTTGTAGCTTTGTAATGTGTCTTGAAATCATAAAAATGCAATGCTTCTTTCTTGTTCTTTTTTGGAATTATTAGGTTAGTCATAATTTCTCAACAAGTTTTAGAAGTGTTTATATTTCTTTAAAAAAAAGTGCTTTTGGAATTTTGGTAGAGATTACTTGACCCATGTGCAAAACTATATTCAAGAATATTGGCTCGGCACCTGTAGCACAGTGGTTATGGTGCCAGCCACATACACTGAGGCTGGTGGGTTTGAACCCGGCCAGGGCCAGCTAAACAACAATGACAAATGCAAGAAAAAATAGCTGGGCACTGTGGCAGGCACCTGTAGTCCCAGCTATTTGGGAGGCCAAGACAAGAGAATCGCTTAAGCCCAATAGTTTGAGGTTGCTGTGAGCTGTTATGCCACAACATTCTACCAAGGGTGACAATAGTGAAACTCTGTCAAAAAAATAAAAAAAGAATGTACTTAATTTTCACATAGTTTTGGATTTGCTGGTTTTCTTCCAGCTTTTGATTCCTAGCTTTATTTCATTTTGACTAGAAACAATACATTTTAGATGAAAGAAGATTTTAGTCTTCTTAAATTTGATGTGACTTACATGTCTTAGCAGAATGTACTGTGTGCAACTGAGAATATTGTGTATCTGCTGCTTTTAACTTAAGAGTCATATATACGTGTGTATATATGTAGATGTATGTGTGTTTAAGCTAATTAGTCTATAATATTGTTCAAGTTTTCTTTTTTTTCTTATTGATCTTATATCTGGTTTTTCTATTTATTATTGAAAGTGGGGCCTGGAATTATGCAATTATTGTATTGCTATATATTTCTTGCTTTTTCCCTGTCAATATTTGCTTGATATACTTAGGAGCCCTGATGTTATAATTATATGTACATTTTACACATACATTTATTTACATTTATAGCCATTGTAGATTTCTGATATATAAACTCATTTTACTATTACATAAGATCAAGTTCTGTGATGATTGTTTTTGTTTTGTTTTGTTTTTTGAGACACAGTTTCACTCTGTTGCCCAGGTTAGAGTGTCATGGCATCAGCCTACCTCACAGGCACCTACACAAAACCCGGCTAATTTTTTCTAGTTTTAGTAGAGATGGGGTCTCATTCTTCCTCAGACTGGTCTTGTACTACTGAGCTCAAGAGATCCTCCCACTTCAGCCTCCCAGAGTAATAGAATTATAGGCATAAGCCACTGCACTTGGCCTAATTTTGTTAACAGTTTTTGATTTAAAGTGTATTTTATTTAATATAATTTTGACCACCTCACCCAAACGTAGTTATTATTTGCATGGAATATATTTTTTTGTCTCGTTACTTTAAATGTATTTTAATTCTTAGAGCTAAAGTGACATTTGTATAGACAACATATTGCAAGATCTTGTTTGTTCTTAATCCATTGAACCATATTGTTTTCTTCATTGAAGAGTCTAACCTAAATTCAAAATACTTTGTGAAAGAAATGAAGTTACTCTTACTGTTCTGTTTATTTTTTTCTGTTTCTTGTGTTGTCCCACGTTTCTTCCAAATGCCTTCATTTTTCTTTTATTGACTTTGTAGTGAAATGCCTTGATTCCTTTCACATTTTCTTTGGTATATCTAATAGGTATTCTTTTTGTGATCACTTTGAGAAATGGAGAGCACATAAAACATCTTAAATTTATATTATAAATGATGAATTTTTATATTGTCCATTAACAGATTTATACACATTTATGTTTTGTCTTTCAGATTCTCTAGTAGAATTTTGGGGAGTTTGTGTGCCATCATTCTGATAGTAGAGAATTTCAACTGTGTGTACATATTTGGTTTTTTTTTTTTTTTTTTTTTTGAGACAGAGTCTTACTATGTTGCCCTTGGTAGAATGCCATGGCATCACAGCTCACAGTAACCTCCAACTCTTGGGCTTAAGCGATTCTCTTGCCTCAGCCTCCCAAGTAGCTAGGACTATAGGCTCCCACCATAACACCCAGCTATTTTTTGGTTGTAGTTGTCATTGTTGTTTGGCAGGCCCAGCCTGGGCTCAAATCCACCATCTTTGGTGTATGTGACTGGTGCCCTAGCTGCTGAGCTATAGACGCTGAGCTTACATATTTGCTTTTAACAGAGCACTTTCTGTTTTCATATTGTCTTATACTGCTACCCAGCATCATTTTATTTATTTATTTTTTAAGACAGAGTCTTATTTTGTCAGCCTTGGTAGACTACCACGGTGTCATAGCTCACAGCAACCGCAGACTCTTAGGCAGAAGGGATTCTCTTGCCTCAGCCTCCTGAGTAGCTGGGACTACAGATACCTGCCACAATACCCAGCTATTTTTAGAGATGGGATCTCTTTCTTGCTCAGGCTGGTCTCAAACTCCTGAGCTTGGCAATACACTGCCTAGGATTCCCAGAGTGCTAGGATTACAGGTGTGAACTACAGTGCCCACCTTAGCACCATTTCTTTTCTTTTCTTTTTTTTTTTTTTTGAGACAGAGTGTCACAGTCACCCTGGATAGAGTGCTGTAGCATCACAGCTCACAGCAACCTCAAACTCTTGGGCTTAAGCGGTTATCTTCCCTCAGCCTCCCAAGTAGCTGGGACTACAGGTGCCTGCCACAATGCCCGGCTATTTTTTGTTGTAGTTGTCATTGTTGTTTAGCTGGCCCAGGCTGGGTTCGAACTCACCAGGCCTGAGGTATGTGGCCAGTGCCCTAATCACTGAGCTACAGGTACCAAGCCACCATTTCATTTTTTAACATAATAGATACTTGCTTTAGCATTTCTTGTAGGGCTGTTGTAAATATCCTCAGCATTTCATAGTCTAAGGAAGTCTTTATTTTCCCCTTATTTTTGAAGTACAATTTTCCCAGATGAAGTATTCTTTGTTTGTAATATTTTTTATTTTCTCATTTTGAAATTTAGAAATTTGTTAGTTTTTTTTTTTAATAATATCTTTGTCACTTTCTCCCTATTGTCTTCTAATACTCCTTTCATGAATATGTTGGTCTACTTGATAATATTGTGTAAGTTTCATACTCTATTTTTACTTTTTTTAAGTTTTGCTTCCAAGATTCAGGATTTATAAAAGATTCATTTATTTTTTTCTGTTTTATTAAGTTTGCTATTGTGTCTTTCTGGTAAATATTTCTTTTTTTTTTTTTTTTTTTT
>NW_003852778.1:79515-102994 GCF_000181295.1 Otolemur garnettii
GTTGTTTGGCGGGTCCGGGCTGGGGATTCGAACCCGCCACCTTAGGTGTACGTGGCTGGCGCCTTAGCCGGTTGAGCTATAGGCGCCGAGCCTCTGGTAAATATTTCAATACAGTTGTTGTATTCTTCAACTCCAAAATTTATGTTGAGTTAAATTTTTTTTTATAGTTTTTATCTATTTGTTAATATCATTTATTTAGGCATTGTTATTCTAATTTTGTTGTCTGTCTCTGTTCTATTTTTGCTCAAAGAGCATGTTTTAGATAACTATTTAGCATTTTTTGTCATATAAACACGAAGATCTCCGTTTCTTGAGGCTTAATTTGTGTATTTTTTTTTCCTTCAAGTTGGGCATGTTGCCTGCTCTCTTTATATGTCCTGTAAACTTTTGATATGATTGGGGAATTTATATAAAAGCTGTCTAACCTAGTGTTTACAGACTGACCTACTACAGGAGAATATGGACAGCAATCAGGTTATACATTCTAGGTGCTTCACAATCATGTTCTCAGATATCTCTTCTCAGAACATGTGTGTATATTTCCTCAGTGAAAAGGATATCCCTTCAGTTTTCTTTTAGGTACTGTAATGTTTTGCTTCCGTGGTTGAATATCTCTGGTAATTCTGTTCTTCTAGTGCTGTTACAAGCATTCATTTTTTTTTCTCATTAGATGAAAACTGTCATTCATATTATACCATTCCTCCAGCAGTCCATGTTTCAAGAGACAGGATGTATTCATTAGATGAATCTTCCAAAAGTCAAAATATTGAACACATATTCCACTGTTCTGGTTCTCACCTTAGGGAGATGATGGAATTTGGGCATTTTTGAGCCCAAATTGCCGTTCTGGGAAAGAAGAAGAGATGTGGTGGACAGTCTCTAAGGCAGACATAATTATTTTCTGGAGCAAAGAAAAGTTCTTTGAAATGTGAAAAGAGAGGAGAGACTATTCATACATCCTTATAGGAGGAAATAAATGAACAGACAACGCATGTAAAAGGCCCAAGATCAAGGAGAAACCAGACTGTGGTTTGGGAAGCTCTGTTTCAATGAAATTGGTATTTGACAAGCCTATGTTTATTTCTCTTGTTGTCACAGGCAGAAACTTTCTTGTCTATGATGAGTAGACTCTTAAGTCTTCTAAGGATTTTCTTGATCCTTAAATCATCTTTCAGTAAATATATTTAAGATGAGATCAAAAGTTCTTCTCTTATTATGAGAGGGCCTGCATAATCTGACTGTTCTTCTATTGCTTTTGACAGTCTGGGGAAATCACTGTACTTTTAGAAGCCTTTATATTAAGCCATTTTAAGCTCTATTTGTGCCTCATGCTAGAACTGTGTGAGGAGAGTAGTGGAGGCAGAGATTTGGTTGAGAAACTTCAGAAACACCAGAGGTAGATGTGGGATGTTTTCTGGTTTATGATTTCTAGTCCTATAGAGGCTTCAGACAAGATCCTACAGAAAATTTCACTGAGAAATTTTATTAGGGTACAAAGCATATTATTAAATATGCAAAAATCTAGTTGTCTGTATCACTTTAATTTTGTTCATAGGAAAGATTAGAAATTTAAACTTCATGCCAAATGATTCTAATGAAGAACACTTCACTTGATCCAGTCAGCTTGTAGAATCTTCAATGAAAATTAATACCATTGGAGGACTTGGAGAACATGGCCCAGTAAATATCAAATTCCCAATTTTTACCTCATTTCCTAATAACCATTTTTTCTTTTTGAGACAGAGTCTCACTATGTCACCCTTAGTATAGTGCCATAACATCACAGCTCACAGCAACCTCAAACTCTTGGGCCTAAGCAATTCTCTTGCCTCAGCCTCCCAAGTAGCTGGGACCACAGGTGCCTGCCACAATGCCCAGCTATGTTGTTGGTGTGTTGCAGTTGTTTAGCTGGCCCGGGCCAGGTTCAAGCCCACCAGCCTGGGTGTATGTGCCTGGCGCCCTACCCACTGAGCTATGGGCACCGCCCTAATAGCCATTATTTTATCATTTTCTCTTCTTTAGTATGACTATTACTAGGGTGGTTCTTAAAATTTTTTAGTTTCCTATTTATCATATGCCACATTTGTCTTTTATTCCAGTTTCAGAAGGTCTAAAATAACATGCTTATACCTTTTATTTTACATAAAAAGTGAATTAAATCATTAGAGGTATCCCACATTTTCTTCCTCCAAATTTGCTTTTATGTAATTGGGTGAATATAAATTAATATACAGAAACTTAAGCAAGATACATGTAACAAGAACAGAACTTGTTCTTTAACAGAACTTGATCATCTAATTTCTTTCAAATTCATTTTGAAGTCTTTCCATCATGGGGCTTATAAGGAAATTAACCAACATACAGATACTACAGTTGAATGTCAGATCTTTACAAAGGACTATGACATATAAGTTCTTCTACAATGCAATTATGATGAACCTTCACAATACTTAAATTTTGCATGTAGAAAAGAAGTGTTAGAGTCAAATATCCAACTCAATATAAAACAATGAGAAGAGGCTTGGCACCCATAGCTCAGTGGTTAGGGTGCTGGCCACATACATTGGGGCTGGTGGATTCCAACCCAGCCTTGGCTTGCTAAACAACAGTAACAACTACAACAACAACAACAAAAATAGCTAGATGTTGTGGCAGGTGCCTGTAGTCCCAACAACTGGGAAGGCTGAGGCAAGAGACTCGCTTAAGCCCAAGAGTTTGAGGTTGCTGTGAGCTGTGACACCATGGCACTCTACCAGGGGGCTGTCTCAAAAAAAATAAAAATAAAAATAAATAATAGTAATGAGAAGAAACACTTCTGATTTCTTTGTTAGGATGATGAGACTACTTCTCCTTTTGCTAACAAATGATTTTTAGCTGTAATATTATGGAGCTGAACTAATAAGTCACCTTTAAGTACATAAGAAAAAATAAACACATGCTAAATGGATAAAACACTACTACTACATCTTTACTAAACCATCTCTGCCTCTAAACTCTTCAGAAGCTTAGAGATTTAAAGTATGCTTACAGTAACTGCAAGAAAAAAGACGAAGGACAAACTCCTTTTTTGAGATCACAACTATGAAGTCAGGTGGTCATACAAATTCTGCATTTCTGTGCAAAACATGAAACATATTTATCTTTATTCTCATTGCTTAGTCTTGTCAGTAAGCTAGGAGGACTTAATAGATGCCTTTCTAAGAAACAGAGACTGAGATATGTTTTCTATAACTTCAATAATCTTAGCCCTGTAGTAATGAGATATGCAGTACCCCTTTGCTATGGTTCAAGACAAGAGGGATGGAGGTCACAGCAAAGAGAATAAATCAAGATTGTTACAACTGTGACACTACTTCTTAAGTCTCACCACACCTTCATTTTTTACACAAACATGGTGGCATAATTCAAGCTCAATAAATGAGAATTCTTAATATTTAAAATTTCCTTTGACTTTCAATTATCACCATATTAACCACCAAAATAATTAAACATATAGGAAAGGGTAATCTTTTTCTTTTTTTTTCTTTCTTTCTTTTTTGTTTTGAGAGACAGAGTGTCACTATGTCACCCTGGGTAGAGTGCTGTGGCATCACAGCTCAGAGCAACCTCAAACTCTTGGGCCTAAGCAATTCTCCTGCTTCAGCCTCCCAAGCAGCTGGGACTACAGGTGCCCGCCCCGATGCCCAGCTATTTTTTTGTTGCAATTGTCATTGTTGTTTAGCTGACCCAACCTGTGTTCGAACCTGCCAGCCTTGGTGTATATGGCCAGCCTCATAACCACTACTACAGGCGCCAAGCCAGGAAAAGGTAATCTTAAACCCCACTTTACTAGAATTTATTTCTTGTAAAATTCATTAGCTTATTTCATTTTTTATAGAAAAGGGATAGTGCATATCAGTTTGCTTACAAGCTAGGAGATCACTTTGAATTCTGTGTTTCCTAACTGCAAGCAGAATATAGCACTTGTAATAGGTTATGAATAAATTGGTTTTCAAGCATAGAGCCAGCCTCAATGATAATAATACACTATTTAAAAAGACCTAAGACAATGAATTCCACTTATAGTAGAGGGGAAAAAAGTACAAAGAAGCTTAAAACTACTTTTTTTGTGCCAATGTTATAAAAGGCAGCTTTTAATAAAACTTTGACCCAAATGCCAGTGACTTCAGAAAAGAATTTGGGTGGGAGGAAGAAAAAATTATTTCATTTAGGAAAAAAAACCACTATCTTTTCCTAATCTTCACCACTCACAATTTAAACATATGCAGCTGCTGTAACACTTTACACAATTCCTATGTACTGGAGCAATAACAAGATCTAATGCAATTATATTTTTAAACACTGGGCTAAGGCTTTACATAAAAATACCATCTTTCTTTTCCCACTAAGTTTCTAAAATATCACATACTTTCTCCCCAACATCTGCAGCCATCCAGGAATTTTTAGGAAAGTTTTGTGCATTATCTTAATTCCTAATCCCTGGCTTTTTAGGCTCAATGACAAAGATCAAAACCACTCAAAAGGCTCGGCGCCTATAGCTCAACCGGCTAAGGCGCCAGCCACGTACACCTAAGGTGGTGGGTTCGAATCCCCAGCCCGGACCCGCCAAACAACAATGACGGCTGCAACCAAAAAATAGCCGGGCGTTGTGGCGGGCGCCTGTGGTCCCAGCTACTTGGGAGGCGGAGGCAGGAGACTCGCTTGAGCCCAGGAGTTGGAGGTTGCTGTGAGCTGGGATGCCACAGCACTCTACCCAGGGGGACAGCTTGAGGCTCTGTCTCAGAAAAAAAAAAAAAAAAAAAAAAAAAAAACCACTCAAAAATGATGGTTCACTTGAAGTCAGATGAGAAACCCTGGCTCAATTAGTTTCATAGGATGAAAACAGCACTGCATCAACTGGCTCCGTGCAGGAGGGGTATGTGAAGGATCTCATCAACCAGTCATCTATACAGTCCAGGTGGTAGATGTGCATGCATGGCAGAAATTGAACTGGGTCCCCATAAACAAAGTCCATCATGCAGATCAGACACTCTGGGTCTTCTCTGATCCATCTCTTCCAGGGTCTTAAACTCCCTAGGTAAAATGTGATATTTCTGAGGGGCTGCCCACTTAGTAACAGCACCCCTTTTCACTCATTTCCTTTCTTTTTTCACCACTTGGTCTCTGACCTGAGAAAGTGTCAGCAATTAGAAATAAGAGACCATAATCCAATTTTACAATGTACTTGGCGTTTTTCTTTGTAAACTGTAGAAAAATGCAGGAAGAAGCATTTCTGATTTGCCAAGTTCTCTAAAAAAGCAGCACAGGCACACACAGTGACTCAGGCCTATAATCTCAGCACTCTGGGAGCCTGAGGCCAGTGGATTGCTTGAGCTCACAAGTTTGAGAAAAGCCTGAGCAAGAGCAAGACCCCATCTGTACTGAAAATAGAAAAACTAGCCAAGTGTTGTGATGGGTACCTACAGTCCTAGCTACTTGGGAGGTTGAGGAAGGATGATCACTTGAGCCCAAGAGTTTGAGGTTGCCATGAGCTATGATGCCCCAGCACTCTACCCAGGGTAACACAGTGAGACTCTGTCTCCCCCCCGCCAAAAAAAACCCAAACAAAAAAGTAGCTCAAATTACATCCTACATAGAATGGTAACTGCCACCAGTACACAAAAGCACAAACATGCTTCTATTGAGGAAGGAGAAATAAATTTTATGCTTCTTAATGACCCTGGGAAAGCAGCAGGCAGCTGCAGAAGAATTCCTGCCCCAAAGATAAGAACAAACCTTACACTGAGCTAAAATAACCTTGGGAAAAAAACTATGTAACAACAGCACCCTGGTCTCTTAGAAAGTTCATCATTTACTCTTTGTTGTAACTGTTTAACTATGCAGCTGGTAGTGAGCTGAAAAAGAAAGTATAAGAGAGTTAGGGAAAAAACTGTTCCCTGGAACTCAGCGTTTCACTCTTTGTGGCACCTGAGTTCTCCCAGGAATTAAAGGTCCCTTCCTCTAGATTGTTGGTATGTCTGTCAGATTTAATTCACCATTTTCGTGCAAAACTAAAAGTACATCCTGTTTTGTTTTCGTGAGACAGAGTCTTGTTCTGTGACCCTTAAATTTTGCATGTAGAAAAGAAGTGTTAGAGTCAAATACCCAACTCAGCTATCCAACTCAGGGTAGCGTTCAGTGGCATCTTCATAGCTCACTCTTGGGCTCAAGCCGTCCTCCTTCCTCAGCTTCCCAGAGTACTAGGGAATCTACCTGTGTGAGCTACCATGCTTGGCCATAAGGTATGTGCCTTTTGTTGTCAAAAAAATGTAGGAATTTAATGTACTCAAAAAAATCAAAATTTTACCATCATGTTTATGAAATCTACATTTTCCTTGCCCTAGGAAGGGCATATATATGGAAACACATAGATAATTTAAGCAATTTTAATTGAGGGTAATCATTGAGTTTTTCTGATACTGGAAAGTCACAAGCCTCTCTTTTTACACTTTTCATATCTCCAAAAGAAGAGATTGCAGTTTTCACCTGTATGGTGTCCCAGGGGACACTGGGGCCCACAAGAGAGCATTTCCCCCCCAGGACAATAGACCTCTTCACTAGGTCTCTGCTATTTGATGTATTGCCTGGAGAAAGGAGGCAGGACTTGTGTAAAGAGGGAGACTAGCAATACACAAAATAAGGGTTCCTCAACTACTCCTGGAAGCCTGTGCAGCACAAAGGGACTCTGGATGCCATGGGGGATGGCCATTCAAGCTGTATCAGATGACGTGGTCTGCTTGGAATGATGTGAAGCACTGGGTAGCAGTGGAGACACAAATAAGGAAGTAGGAGTCAGGGGATCTTCAGCCCTTCCATGGATCCTCCATTGATCTTAGGGAGCCCAGCTTCACCTTCTGGTTCTGGAGAAGCCTTTTTCCCCTCTTGCTGCTCTTGTAACTATTCCAGAATCATTGGCCTGAAAACCCAACAAGTTGTTTTCACTCAGGACTGGCTCCTTCTTAAATGTGCTCTCAAGGGCTCTAAGTGCGAGCAGCCTGTGGGGCATATTCTTGGACCTGTGCTCTGGTCCTGGACTCTGAAGTGGAGCCTTTGGTCACCCTTTCTCACCACTTGTGCTTGGGGCCCCAGCCAGGGAAGATAGGCTATCTCCAGCTCAAGGTGCATGGCTTCTCCCAGAACTCTGGGAGGCTGAGGCTGGAGGATTGCTTGGTTGGAGACCAGCCTGAACAACAGTAAGACTTCATCTCTAAAAGTATCCAGGCATTAAGATAGGCACCTGTAGTCCTAGCTTCTTGGGAGCCTGAGGAGAGAGAATCACTTGAGGGTGCAGTGACTAACACCTGTAATCCCAGCACTCTGGGAGGCTGAGGTGGGTGGATCGCCTGAGCTCACGAGTTCAATACCAGCTCTGAGCTACAGTGCTGGCCCTGTGCACTGTAGGCAGCAGGTTTAAACCCAGACTAGGCCTGCTTAGCAAAAAAAAGAAAAGAAAAATTAGCTGGGCATGGTAGTGTGCATCTGTAGTCCCAGTTAATCAGGAGGCTGAGGCAGGAAGATTGCTTGAGTCTGGGAGTGTGAGGCTGCAGTGAGCTATGATAATGCCATCACACTTTAGCCCAGGTGACAGAGTGAGACCCTATCTCAAAAAACAAAAAATTCTGCCTCCCAGCAAAACCCATCTCTAAAAATAGCTGGGTGTTGTGGTAGGTGCCTGTAGTCCCAGCTACTCTAGAGGCTGAGGCAAGGGAATTGCTTGAGCCCAAGAGTTTGATGTTGCTGTGAGCTATGACACTCCAGCACTCCTGCGACAAAGTGAAACTCTGTCTCAAAAAAAAAAAAAAAAGAGAGAGAGAGAGAGAATCACTTGAGCCCAAAAGTTTGAAGTTGTTTATCAAGAATTCTCATTGGTTTACTCAAGCATTGATTAGTGTTGGCTGTACATCACTGAACTATAAAGGTTGTAAGTTACAGTGTTGGGGATGCAGCATTGTTAATTTGTAGCTACTTTTGGTGTTTGTAAGTTTAGAGTCCCTTAGGAAGCAGATTCAAGAGATTATTACTTAGCTCAAGGGTCAAGAAGTCAAGTGAGACAGGACTGCTGACTCATTCCAGTGACTGGACCAGATATTTAGAGAGGCTTGTGTTGTTCAAATTTAAAGAAATTTCTTTTCACTCTCATTTTACCATTTTAATTAAAATTCTTTTTAAAAGCATTGGGGATTAGGCGGTGTCTGTGGCTCAAAGGAGTATGGTGCCAGCCCCATATACCAGAGGTGGTGGGTTCAAACCCGGCCCTGTCCAAAAACTGCAAAAAAACCCCAAACAAACAAAAAGAACATTGAGATGGGGCAGTGCCTGTGGGTCAGTGGGTAGGGCACCAGCCCCATATACCGAGGGTGGCAGGTTCAAACCCGGCTCCGGCCGAACTGCAACAAAAAAATAGTCGGGCATTGTGGTGGGTGTCTGTAGTCCCAGCTACTCAGGAGGCTGAGGCAAGAGACTCGCCCTAAGCCCAGGAGTTGGAGGTTTGCTCTGAGCAGTGTGAACCATGGCACTCTACCAAAGGCTATAAAGTGAGACTCTGTCTTTACCAAAAAAAAAAAAAAAAAGTATTGGGGATCAAACTATAAGCGTCAAGTTGTCCCTCACCTCTGGAATGACTCATTTCCAGATAGTATGGTCTCATATTAGGTGTTAGGGGTACAGGGTCCTGGTTTCCTGAACCCAACTGAGTTGGTTTAATTACTTAGTGGAATTACCAACGTCAACTGAGGCACTACTTGAATAAAAGTGAAAGTAAGTAGAAAAGAAAGGAGCAACGTGGGCAGTGTGCACGGAAAGTAAAAGTAACTTTGTACAGCCTTTAGTACAAAAATGAAAAAGGGATTATTCAAGAAAAAAGAGATGAAAGGTATAACCCAACAATAGCGCAAGAAGGGAAAAGAGGAGAGGGAGAGGAGGGGAGGGGAGAGGCTGGGTAGAGGGAGGATGGAGAGGATGGTGGGAACGCAACTACAGTGCATTTTATAAGGGTACATGTTAAATTTACTAAGTGTAGAGTATAAATGTCTTAACACAATAACTAAGAAAATGCTGTGAAGGCTGTGTTAACCAGATTGATGAAAATATTTCAAATGGTATCTAAAACCAGCACATTGTAACCCACAATTTCATTAATGTACACAGCTATGATTTACTAAAAAAAGAGAAAGAGAGAGAAAGCTTAAAAGCACTTCCGAAGAGAGTTGGTAATGGGTTCCTCTCATGAGTGAGAAGAGACAGATACAAAGGCAGTGTAAGGTACAAATACCCTCTTTCTCTCCCTTTGAAATTGTCTGTGTAACTCTTTCATTGGTCAATCTGTATCTCCAGGCACTTTTGCCCTTCTCTATTGGTCATTGATTACCCAGAATACCTCATACCCACATACTTTTCCCTTTTTGGTGAGAATTGCTGAGTGTTGATATAACTGTTGGTCTTACCAGTACTTGTAGTATTTGTGATGTGCAGTGGTCTCCCTATTTACAAATATGGAAACTGTACAGGACATGCTTGATGAATTGCATCACTGTGTTCCCATGATGTTTCTATGGCCCCTCTAGACTTCCTTATTTAGGAGGCCATGCTTTCCTCCCATTCCCATTGAAGCCCCTTTCTTTGTCCCTTCTCAGTGGGAGAATAAGATTTCTCTCAATGAGGAATTTTATGAATGTCCCCAAGCCAAATTGGCATGGAACATCACAGAGTGGCAAACATTATACTTCTATTAAGTCATTTATGTGTATAGCTACTGTCACTTTTTTTCCCTTTTATTTTTTTGAGACAGAATCTCAAGCTGTCACCCTGGGGAGAATGCCGTGGTGTCATAGCTCACAATAACCTCTAACTCAGGTCAAGTGATCTTCTTGCCTCATTTTTTCTATTTTTAGTAGAGACAGGGGTCTCACTTTTTTGCTCAGGCTGGTCTTAAACTCATGACCTCAAGCAATCCACCATCCTTGGCCTCCCAGAGTGTGCTGTCACTTGTTTTATCATCTCCAGTCTTTTTTTTTTTTTTGAGACGGAGCCTCAAGTTATCCCCCTGGGTAGAGTGCCATGGCATCATGCTCACAGCAACCTCCAACTCCTGGGCTCAAGCGAGTCTCCTGCCTCCGCCTCCCAAGTAGCTGGGACCACAGGCGCCCGCCACAATGCCTGGCCATTTTTTGGTTGCAGCCATCATTGTTGTTTGGCCGGCCCAGGCTGGGGATTCGAACTCGCCACCTGAGGTGTAAGTGGCTGGCGCCTTAGCGGCTTGAGCCACAGGCGCCGAGCCTCATCTCCAGTCTTTAGCATACAATGACTTTAATTTTCTTGGGAGAAGTACAACAATGAAGGTCACATAACCTTAATAATTGGGCTAGTAGAAATATAATGCACATAAGGATTGTAAAAAGGGAATGAGTATCCTAAAACAACCACAACAAAACCATTATTTAGTTAAGGAGCCAACTAAAACGTCACGAAGAAAATTAAATCCAGTAATCCACATTCTTCTGTAAAGACTTGTAACCAACTGACTTCTTTTCTAACTCTAGATGAGTTTTTCCATCATAGAAACTATTTATATATGCACAGCAAGAGTAATTGCCACCATATATATACCTCCTTGCTCAGCTAATACATAAATGTGAAATTCTTAAATTTTGTCATTCTTTTCTCTTTTCTTTTTTTGAGATAGAGTCTCACTTTTTTGCCCTAAGTAGACTGCCATGGTGTCATAGCTCTTAGCAACCACAAACTCCTGGGTTCAAGCAATCCTCTTGCCTCAGCCTCCTCAGTAGCTGGGACAACAAGTGCCTGCCACAATGCCAGGCTAGTTTTTCTATTTTCAGTAGAGATGGGGGTCTTACTCTTGCTCAGGATGATCTCAAACTCCTGAGCATAAGCAATCCACCTGCCTTGGCCTCCCAGAGTGGAGCATTGTAATTGTGAACCACCACACCTGGCCTACAAGTGAGTTTTTAAGGGTAAAGGGAAGACACAGTTTCTAAGTTGTTCACCAAGAATAAACATTACATTGCATAGCTATTGACTGGCTGTACTTTGTTGCATCACACATTTCAGGAACATGAAAATAATAGGTGAGCCAGCTAGTCTGGAACAACATGTCTTTAAACATTACCCTCCAGGCATGGGTTAGGGGATTGATATAAGTCACATAATCATGTCCTCTGGAATTGATCAATTTTGCATATCTCATATTTTTTAGAAACCTATAAGACATTTTTCCTCAGGACAGAGAAGAAATGTGTTCTCTGCTGCCACCCTGTGAGTCCTGGCCACTCATACACATATGCACTAGATAATGACATGGCATTCGCCTTTCAGGACAAGAGTCCAAATTCAGGAATTCTACCCACAGCACATTTGCTCCTAACATTTCCCACCAAAATCCCATACTAGTACCTAGATAATTTGTGGATTATTCTCACCCCCCAAACTGAATCTGCAGCAGGGACCTGGTCCCTCCACCATATGATTCCTAGGCTCTGGATTACCCAGTCATAATCTCCCCTCCTACCTGGACCCAAGAATAAGATATAGCCCCACGTGGGCTTGTATCTGTAGCAAAAAACAATCCATCAACCAATATCATACTGTCTTTCCCCCATAGGTTCTTGATAGCACCTTCTCTGTTCTGATCTTCCCTATGAGTCCTCTTTTTGTCCACTTCGTGTGCCGAAGGCCACCCCTCTAGTGCCTGAATTCACCTCTTGGAATTCAAATGTCTGTAAGTTCAACACCATGGCCCAAGAAGTGGCTAATGTGAGAGCAAATGCAGGTTTGAGAATCTGAGAATTAATTCTGAAAATTGGAGATGAGGGAAGAGATTTTGAAACCTTCTTTTTCTTTTCTTTTTTTTTTTAGAGACAGTGTCTCACTTTGTCACCCTCGGTAGAGTGCTATGGCATCACAGCTCACAGTAACCTCCAACTCCTGGGCTTAGGTGATTCTCTTGCCTTAGCCTCTTGAGTAGCTGGGACTATGGGTGTCCACCACAACACCCAGCTATTTTTTGTTGCGCTTTGAACCCACCACCCTCGGTATATGAGGCCGGTGCCCTACCCACTGAGCCACAGGCGCCACCTGAAACCTTAATATAAAGTTTGTTAAAAACTTTTACTATCTTTTTGCCTGCTAAAAACTGTGGTTGGTATGTTACAAATAGCCTTGAGATAACATACCAGCACTCAGCAGAAGAACCAAGGTCAGTTACTCATTTGAAACTAAAGAAGAAAAAGAGTTCTTTTTACTTTTTGAAACAGAAGAAATTTTTCTTTCTGAATTGACTTTGTCTGGTTTTTTTTTTTTTTGCCAGGGGGGGGTTTGAGCCCACCACCTCCGGTATATGGGGCCAGCACCCTACTCCTTGAGCCACAGGTGCCACAGTAACTGAAATAACTTTATTCAACAAACTGCTACCTTGAGAATTGACTGGAAACTGCATGTTGCCTACAGGTCACAAAGTCCTGGGAAAGCTGAAAGAATTAATAGAACATTAAAGGCTAGTATAGGGAAAATATGCCAAGAATCTAAACTTCAGTGAATCCAGGCTTTACCATTAGCATTGCTTAAATTCAGGTATACTCCTATTAAAAGAATAGGGTACTCACTCTATGAAATACTATATCACAGGCCTCCTCCCATTTTAAGAAATTTCCCAGGGACTCTGAGATAACTGGGAGAAACAGAACTTACTAACTTTGCTAATCATCTAATATCACTGGGGAAAAAAATGAAAAAATGATTTCAGGAGTGAATAATAGATGTCATAGATAGTTTGTCTCCCCCAGTCCATCCCTGTTCTCCAGGTACTCAGGTATGGATTAAAGATTAGAGCCTGAGTCTGCTGAAACCATGGTAGAAAGGCCCCTATGTGGTGATCCTATCCATACCAACAGCAGTGAAGGTGGATGGTGTTTTTGCCTGGATATATCACTTGCATGTGAAACCAGCCAGTGATGAGGAGTGGATGGTCCAACGACATCCAGAACATCCCCACCTCCTTACCCTGAGAAAAAAGACTACAGCCCTGCCCCTGTCACCTACCAGAAGCTGACTGGTGTACACATGGCAGAAACTTGAGGATGAACAACAGCAGCGTGGTACTGGTTCTTTGCTTTGGACTTTTTCACCTTTCTTCTTTAATCTTAACATGTAAGACATGTTAAGTTTGTGAAAAATGTATCCAAGAGGTAACCCAAACTAGACAAACTGTCAAAACTATGTTATTGGTTTACTTTTATAAATCTACATGGAAGAGACCCTATCATATGTATAACAATTAAAAGTAAAATAACCAAAAGAAACTCAAAGCCTATGTACCAGGCTTTCTATGATGAATGGCAACAACCTGCTCCAGACCTTCCTCCTAAAACTAAAAACTTATTCCTCCACCACAGAAAATATTGCTTAATATTTAAATATAACATCTTGCTTTGTCTGTGGTGGGACAATGATGAGCAGCAAATGGCCCTGGGAAGCCAGAGAATTCGTTCCCTCAGATCCCACTCCTAATGTCACTCACTGTAAGTGTGAAGTGGGAATAAGCTTTTGGACACTAAAAACATCCATCATAGGTCAATTCTGTTTAGCCAGAGAAGAAAACAACTTCACCATCCCAGTAAGGAAACTGTCATGTCTAAGCCTAAAAATGTACAATGAAAGCACCAGTATTACTATCTGGTGGAACAAGGATATAATTGACACTGGGCCTACATTAAGCTTCCTGATAGATGGTATGGGAGTTGTCTAATTAACCCCCCTGCGTAGATATCCAAAGCTCAAAGCTGGTTGGGACTATCCAGGGATCAGTATTAACTGGGCAGTTCCATCAGGTCTCTACTGGATCTACAAAACTAACTACTGCATACAGATTGATGATGAAAGACAAGTAATTGAAAATATAAAATACTGAAAATAGCTCATGTATCTACACAAGTGTGGAATGAATTTAACCCAGATTCTTTATTCAGTGGGTGGTTTTCTAAACTATGAGGATTTAAAACTATGACTATAGGTTTTCTTTTTATAATTGGAGGATGTTTGCTTTTGCCTTGCTCAGTACTTATCTTTGTTCAATTTCTCCAAGGCAGAGTCTCTATAATTGTGATAAAAGAAAATGCAGGCAAAGTATTCATGGCTCAATGATATTATCAAGTAACTATGAATGATGAATGAGATGAGATCCCAGCCCTGATTGATGGGGGTCTCAAACAGGAAAATGAGGAAGGAAAAATAAATCTCACACTTCTTAGTGATCTTGAGAAAGCAGCAGGCAGCTGCAGAAGAATTCCTTTTTTTAAAGATAAGAACAAACGTTACACTGAGCTAAAATAATCTTGAAAAGCAAAAGCAAAAAAAAAAAAAGACTCTAATAACAGTACCCTGGTTTCTAACATCTGTAGGCATAACTATGTAGCTGATATTGAACTGAAAAAAAAAGGTATAAAAGAACCTGGAAGAAAACTCTTCCTAGAACTCAGCATTTCACGCCTTGAGGCACCTAAGTTCTTGTCAGCAATTAAAGCTTTCTTCCTCTATATTATTGGTGTAAGTGTCTGTTCATTTTAACCATTTTTCCTGCAACAATACCCCACAGACCTCTGTGTCTTGTCTCTCTCATATTGTCTCCTTCACGAGAGGGACCCACTTCCACCTCTCTTTGGATGTGCACTAAACTTTCTGTTTGTTCTTCCCAAATAAAATCTCTGTTACCCTGAAACTTGTGCAACTTTTACTTTCTATTTACACTGTCTATGCTGCTCCAGTTTTATTTTCAGTTCTCACTCTTGCTTTTGGTTACTGCTGTGCCTTGATTGAACTTTCTAGCTCAGTTGAGTAATTGAACCAGGTTAACTGGATTCAAGGAACCAGATACCCTGACCCCCCAACAAACCCTACTCCAAAAAATGGGGCTCTAAAATGCATGTTTGATCTCCCATGATGCAGAAAATTTCCCCCTGGATTTCCTGTACATCCTTAATTCAAAGCACAGCCCAGTCTCGTGACGCCCAGGTAGAGGCTAGCTCTTACATGTAGATTCTAGGTGGCATCAACCTGGCTCTGAATTCTCAAGTGGTATAGCCAGGGGGAGAAAAACCAGAGAGAATCCCTCACAGAGGCTGCTGTAACACATTCTAAAGGATGTGTCAACCTGAAAGGGAGAAGTAGAAGCAAAATTAATAGGAGGCTGGGCATGGTGGCTCATGCCTGTAATCCTATCACTATGGGAGGCTGAGGTAAGTGGATTGCTTGAGCTCTTGAGTTTGAGTCCAGCCTGAGCAAAAATGAGACCCTGTCTTTATTAAAAATGAAAAACTGAGGCAAAAGGATCACTTGAGCCCAAGAGTTTGAGGTTGCTGTGAGCTATGAGACCATGGCATTCTACCAAGGGTGACAAAGTGAGACTCTGCCTCAAAAAAAAAAAAAAATAGAAGTAGGGAGTTTATTTGGGCCAAGATTGAGGACTGAAACCTGGGAGTATAAATTCAAGTTATTCTGAAGATACATGATATTTATGTAAAATTTCGGTTTTACTATCCATTCAAGCAGTGTGTGTATGGGGGAGGCATCAAATTTCCACCAAAGAGAAATCGTGACATTTTTATTAAAGCTGAGACATTTTCATGCTCTAATTTCCTTGTAAAATGTATTATTTCTATTTATTTATTTATTATTATTATCATTTTTTTTTTTTTTTGCAGTTTTTGGCTGGAGCTGGATTTGAACCCACCACCTCCAGCATATGGGCCTTACTCCTTTGAGCCACAGGCGCCACCCTATTATTTTTATTTAACAAGTGGTCTTTTGAGGTCTTTCACAGAGCTCAAATTGACCCATCTTAAAATTGGAAACTTAAAGCTGGGGTCCCTCAACTCCTTTTTTTGTCTTTGAGATAAGCTCATGATGTCACCTTTGGTAGAATGCTGTGGCATCACAGCTCAAAGCAAACTTAAACTCTTAGGCTTAAGTGATTGTCTTGCCTCAGCTTCCCAAGTAGCTGGGACTACAGGTGCTCACGCTCACCACAATGCCCAGCTATTTTTTTTGTTGCAGTTGTCTTTATTGTTTATCTGGCCCAGGCTGGGTTCAAACCCTCTAGCCTCGGTGCATGTGGACAGCACTATAACCACTGTGCTACAGGCACCAAGCCAAGTCCCTGTGGCAAGTTGACAATTAGCATTACTAGTAGTGTCAGGGTGGCTATGAGTCCAAAATCCCACAGAATACCTGCAAGTAAAGGGTGAATTCCTTTGCTAGAGGCTCCAAATGACAAAATCAACAAGTTTTTCTTATCCAGTGGAAGAACAATGTAAATGTAAATCTGTCCACATAGTTTCACTAAAACTTAATTGGAAAGTAGGACTCTGGAATTTTTATGTCTTATCAGCTACCCCTGCTGGCAGAGACATGTTATCATCTTAAACAGGAGCACTGAGACTAAGGCTTCTGTCTTGGCAGCCAACAAAATATCATCTACAGAGACGATGTCAATGACAGTCCATTTTGGACACCAGAGGACTCAGGCCCTCTTGTCAGATTCTCACCTTCTCACTATGGCCAATGGCAGGGAAGTTTGTCTCACTTACACTTCTCTATTTGCCCCTCACCCAGACTGGAAAAATCCCCTCTGGTACTTATGGGATAGGGAAGCACAAAACCATATAACTGAACAATTCCTACTAAAGATTCTGATATAGAAATATTACAGGATTGCTCAAAGAGCTCCACCTCCATTGCTATGTGACTTTCCTGTCCTCACTGTGAATCCAGTCCCAACCCCATCAGTTGAGTTTTGATTTTTGTGTTTTGTGTGTTTGCTTTTGTTTATTTTCTTCTCTATGGAAATACAGACTAAGAAGTTAATACCATTGCCAAGGCAGAGGATCACAAGGGACCAGAGGAGGCTACCATGGGTGTGTTTAAGGAATAGGGCCAGGACATGGGGAGGTGTTATTCTTCTTAAACTTTTCACCCTAAAATCTATGCTTTCCTCTTGCGTTTGTACCTTCTAGCATTTGGAAAGCATTCGGGATCAGAAGCTTCCATATTTTTGCCACTTTGTAGCCATGCTTCACCCTACTGTTCTTGGCATTTTCATCCATACCTTCTTACATATTTTCCTTGCCTAGTCCACCACAGAAGACAGTATGGGCACTTATATAAAACAGAACTATTAAGATTTTGAGTTGCCCTCTCCCCAAGATTCCCAAGTAGATTCATCTATTTCCATAATGTTGCTAAATGGAACATTTGTGGTGGGAGGCAACTGTGAGTACAGGGAGAGAGTGACTCCCCGCTAGTAGGGAAAACACCAAATGCTGCATTTTAAGCTTACTATTGTCCCCTAAATCACAATATTTGGCAAGAGGAGAATGAAGAACAAATGTAGCAGATTCATTTCCATCTTCCTTCTCTTCACACAGCCTTATCACCAGGTCAGAGAGTGCAGGATTACTCTCACTTCACTCCTTTTGGGTGACAGAATTTGCTACTTGTTCCAGGGAGCCTTCTCATATCTCCCAACTACGTCTGTGAAAATCTTTCTACTTTTCGCTTACACAAGGTTATAGCTTAGTAACCCTCCCTCATCATCAAAATTGTCAAGAATGTGAAAGCTTTTTGACTCCCCTCCCTCCCCGTTTACAAGCTAACAAGTAATACTGTCAATTTCACAGAAAAGCCAGCTCCCAAAGTGAAGTGATATTAAATTGGGCGAGGCAATGACAGATAACAGCAAATAAAAAGAAACATAAGACATTATTCTAAGAATAAATTAAATTTTGTTAGCTTACTGGGAAAAAAATCAAATCAGTAGCCACATAACATCAATTCTGAATAGATTGTAAAACAAATTTTTACATATAAATCATGATGTCTTTAAAAAACAAAGGGCTAGATGCCTGTGGCTCAAGTGGCTAAGGCGCCAGCCACATACACTTAAGGTGGCAGGTTCGAATCCAGCCCGGGCCTGACAAACAATGACGGCTGCAACCAAAAAATAGCCAGGCATTGTGGTGGGTGCCTGTGGTCCCAGCTACTTGGAGAGGCTGAGGCAGGAGACTCGCTTGAGCCCAGGAGTTGGAGGTTGCTATGAGCTGTGATGCCACAGCACTCTACCCAGGGGGACAGCTTGAGGCTCTGTCTCAAAAATTAAAATAAAATAAAATGAAAAATAAAAAGCTATAAAAAAATAAAAAAATTAAAAATAAAAATAAAAAACAAACAAAGGACATTTCTATGGTCTTAAAATAAACTCCTTAAATGAAAGAAAGACATATTTAATATCTTGTGGGAAGTAACAAATGACATTATATTAAAATTGAAAACTTCTGATCAAAAGACAGGGAGAGAAACAGAGTGAGAAGGAGGAAAAATAGTATACATTAAAAAAATCCTCCTACAAATTCATAAGAAAAAGGATGGCTAATACAGTGGAGGATGGTCAAAATAAAATAACATAGTCTTCCAAAAAGAGGTAATTCAGTATCTTAAGAAGTTTAAAAAAAAGTTCAACTTAGTCTGGATACCCCTGATAGTAAAATGAGAAAAAAATATTATTATAAAGGGGAAATTACAGACATATTTTACTGATGAATAAAGATGCAGTATGATAAACAACATATTGACATATTGAATTAAAAATTGATGTTTAAGTAATATACATTGATCAAAATTAAATCCAGTTTGTGTGAGAATTAGTCATTATTTTTTTTCCCACACTCCCTTGCTCCTTCTATATCTGATCTCCCCTTCCCCCATGTCCCACCGTGTCATTAATTGTCTTCATATCAAAGTTGAATACATAGGATTCTTACTTCTCCATTCCTGTGATGCTTCACTGAGAATAATGTGTTCCACCTCAATCCAGGTTATTACAAATGCTGTAAAATCTCCATTTTTTTTTTGATGGCTGAATAATGATCCATAGTGTACATATACCACAGTTTACCAATCCATTCCTGGGTTGAAGGACATTTTAGCTGTTTCCACATTTTAGCGATTGTAAATTGGGCTGCGATAAACAGCCTAGTACAAGTGTCTTTATAATAAAAGGTTTTTTTTTCTTCTGGATAGATGCCCAATAGTGGGATTGCAGGATCAAAAGGGGCGTCTAGGTTGAGTTCTTAAAGTTTTCTCCATACTTCCTTCCAAAAAGGTTGTATTAGTTTGCAGTCCCACCAGCAGTGCAAGAGCGTACCTTTCTCTCCGCATTCGCACCAGCATCTGCAATTTGAGATTTTGTGATATAGGCCATTCTTGCTGGGGTTAGATGATATCTCAGGGTGGTTTTAATTTGCATTTTTCTAATAATTAGAGATGATTGGTGTGATCTGCTTTTTTTTTAGAAATTATTTTTTACTTTTATTTATATATATTAGTTGTCTTTTTTTTTTTAGACTTTGGAAAAAACATAATAAGGAAAAAAATTTGTTTGCTATTTGTATTTTGTCTTGTGTATTCTGTAACAAACAAGTAGTAAATGATTATGTATTCCAAAAAAATTGCACAGCTCTTGTTAAAGCTATGTTGATAGGTACTTTCTATTTTGGTTGCTGATATAATGCTATTTTTCTTTTTCTAACATTATTTTGTAATTATTTTTTATAGAGGAGTATAATTGATTTTGTATAGTTATTTTGAAGTTAGCTACATTGCTGAATTTTTCTATTGTTTTTGGTAACTTGCAAGTAACTTGGTAACTCGGAAGTAATGAAATTTGTATTTTTTTTACAAACCATTCGGATTTTTAAGTTATCATAATTGTACTAACTACGATCTTCAACTTTACTAGGAGTGGTGGTAATGAGTACACTTATCTCATAATTGATTTGTAGATAATGCTTTTGTTTCTCCATAAAATTGATACATTTGTCCCAATGTTATCTTCAATGATTATGTCAATGTTTTGCCTATAGTTGATGTTCTGTAAATATTCATGGAATAAAGGAGCCTAAAATTAAAAAAAAAAAAAAAAGTTCAGCTCTGGCTAGATGTGGTGGCTCATTCCTGTAATCCTAGTACTCTGAGATGCCGAAGCAGGTGGATTGCTTGAGCTCAGGAATTCAAGACTAGCATGGGCAAGAGTGAGATCCTGATCCTCTTTTCTGGCTGGAATCATGGAGGGTGTCAAAGAGAAGAACATTTTCCTGCTGTGCCAGAATCCCTTAAAGCAAAAGAATTTCGCAGAGCTGAAGATGAAGCATTTGAGAAAGAAGTGTGCCCAAAAGATGCTTTGAAAGGCAAGGAGGAAGCTTATCTATGAAAAAGCTAAGCATTATCATAAAGAATACAGGCAGATGTACAGAACTGAGATTTGGATGGGTAGGATGGTAAGAAAAGATGTTCTGTGAACTACTACAAAATAAAAAGTATGTGTTAAACTGCTGGTTAAACCATAGTAACTTTAAGTATAAAATTAATATATATATATATGAATATATTTAATGACAAAATACTTAAAAAATTAAAAAGTAGCCATTGGTTGCCTTATAACCAATAGAAGATTTACATCTGTCACAATTATCAGTTTGAGTGGTCCTCTTTCTTATGCCTCTTTATGGTATATCTAAAATCACACGTGGTATCATATGTAAAGTTACATATTCATACACACACCAATAACATATTCTGGTTTCGATTTCATGTTTGCACATATATTTCAGAGTTATATTAATGGTCAGTTAAGTGGCTTTGCTCAATCAGTGATATTTCTGCAGCAGTTAAAATAGATGTGTACGGCTTGGTGCCTGTAGTTCAGTGGTTAGAGCTCCAGTCACATGCACCAGGGCTGGCAGGTTGGAACACAGCCTGACCCTGCTAAATAACAATAACAACAACAGCAAAGTAGCTGGGGGTTGTGGCAGTTGCCTGTAGTCCCAGCTACTTGGGAGGCTGAGGCAAGAGAATCGCTTAAGCCCTAGAATTTGAGGTTGCTGTGAGCTGTGATGGCACAGCACTCTACTGAGGATGACATAGTGAGACTTTGTCTCAAAAAAAAAAAAATAGACTAATGCATTCCTTGAATTGCCACTTTATTTTCCAGGGTGATTATAAATAATCTTCATCAAAACCCTCTCTGTTTATACATTGACATAACTGATAGTGTCCCCTGTGATCACACACATGGCATGTGGATCACATTTCTCAAGCATATATGAAATTATGTGACATAGGATCTCTTCACATCATTATGACTACACATTCTCCCTATGGGTGGATAACTGTTATCAGGCTTTGCAAATATGCACAAAATATGATAATCCAATAACTGTGTAATTATAGAGCTCCACCTTTCAATTTGTGTCATTTTTTATTCCACAAACTTTGCATCTTCCTACCACTGTGAAACCTGAAGAATCAGTAAGACTGTAAGGAAGACTAGTGCTGTGCAACAAGCCCTCCTTGTGACCTTGCCTCTCACTACACCTATGCCTACATGGAGGACAGCACTACGGCACCACCTCTCAGTGATCAGATTCCAGCCCTAGTGTTGCCCTCCATAGCACCTATGCAGCTAGAGGTCCCACTCAGGTGTCACACAGGTGTCCAGAGGACAGATCTCTATTCTTCCCATCCCTGTAACATGCAGCAACCAACAAGTTCCTCCCCCAATCTGGGCCTTTGTACTACCTGCCAAGAATCCCTCAAACCCAAAAATGTACTACTGAGCTAAAGGATTCACACCTACTTGGGCACAGAATCTGTAGCACAAGCTAATCAATTCACCAGCCTAAGTGCCCCAAGCACCACGGGAAGATAACTTTCTTCCTCCTCTTTCCCATCCTCCCCTCTTATTCTGTCCCTTAGCTCAGCCTCCTAGAAACCTGAGTCCACCACTTCCTCTGGTTCATATGGTCCCACATAATTATCCTGCACTACATAAATAAATAAATATTTATTTGTATTTATATATATATTTATGTATAAATAAATTAATAAATAAAAATAAAGCACCTACCAGGCAAGACCCTGGAGAAGCCCCTCTCAGAAAACACACTTGATTTCTGCCTTTAACTTGGAGCCTAACAAAGCTGAGAGCACAGAGTCAGGTGCCTCAAGAGTCGCTACCCAGAGTGGGGCGCCTCTGCCTGTCAGGGTTCTGCAGGCCTTAACAGAGCTTTGTCACTCCAGGTTGCCTCTAAAATAATCTCTTAGATTAAGAATCAGTTCATTCCTGGATCCACCTTTCACCATGGTCCTTCCTTCTCAGAACAGCTTAGAGATCAGAATTTGGGTGGCTTTCTCCTGTCAAGGGCTGGTGCTCAAAATTTCTTTCTGCCTAGACAAAGGAAAAGGAGGGAAAAGGACATTGGCAAGTGAATTTCCTGCTGCTTGAAGCCTGTGCTTCCAGAGCTCCTATAGCTTCCCATATTCCATTCCCTGGGACTCATTGGTGGCTCCACCTTTAAGACAAACAGACACAAACAATGAACCTTGAACAATCCTTCAGAACCACTACGCCATCATTGCTTTCTCTTTCACTCATATTTATCTACTATCACATATAAGATTTTTTTTAATTAAAAAGAAAAGCAGCAGAGTCCATTTCCCCAGGGAGGCAAGGTCCAACATCAAAATCCTCCTGAGACAGATGGGATATATTATGCTGAAGTACCAGCATATTAGTAGGATTAACTCATATAAGGCCTATGGTTTCTAGCACAGTGCCCTGCCAACAGTTTCCCCCACATATCTGTGAGGACATAGTTGATGCCTAATAGACATGAGCATAGCAGATGAATGCATGTTGTTTCCCCAGTGCAGCCTGGATCAAATCGTACTACTTTGCTTGGCCTTTTGTGACAAAAAGTCAGCAAAGAATGTGATTTTTCTGGAAACTCTTGGGTAGATTTCACTGAAAAGCAGCAGTGTGAAGCGATAAAGGGGACTATCTCGGTGTGGGCTTTTAAGAGCCAGTCAGGTCAGACCACACCCTGCTGCCGTGGGAGAATTGGGGGGCATCTCTAAGAAAGCATTTGAAGACAGAACAGGAGGAACTCACATTTTTTTAAATTAAATGATAGCTGTATACATTAATGCAAACATGGGGTACAGTGTAGTGTTTTCATATACAATTTGAAATACTTTCATCAAGCTGGTTCACATAGATTTCATGTCATTTGCTTAGTCATTGTGTCAAAACATTTATATTCTAGTTCTAGAAAAGTTCAACTGTACCCTTGTTAGACAGATATATAGGTGATCTTTCTGGTCACCCTCCCACCACCCAGCTGCCCTTTTCCCCTCCCCTTCTCCACCCCCTCCCCATATTCTTGGGCTAGAATTAAGTTGTATCTTTCATTTGAGAGCTATAAATTAGTTTCATAAAAGGTCAGTGTACATTGGATACTTTGTCTTCCATTCCTGTGATACTTTGCTAAGAAGAACATTTTCCAGTTCCATCCATGTAAACATGAAGGAGGTAAAGTCT
>NW_003852778.1:107270-109387 GCF_000181295.1 Otolemur garnettii
AGGGATTCCTATAAGGGGAATATTAGTTTTCTTCGAATTATCCCAGAGCTCTTTAAGAGAAAGATCCGTTCTTGTTTTCCATTTTTTTTCATCCTTGTGCTCTTGGGCTTGTTCAAAGGCTTTGTCTTCAATGTCAGAGATCCTTTCTTCAGTTTGTTCCACTCTGTTACAAAGAGATTTCACCGTGTTTTTCAAATTTTTGAGGGCTGCAACCTCTTGTCTCAAACTTTCAAAGTCTTTGATCATTTTATCTTTGAAATTGTTGAATTTCTGAGTCATCTTTTGAATAATTTCTTGAGACATTTATTGAATCATTTCTTGAAGTTCTAGCTCTTTCCTTTCTTCTATTCTATTAATCTTGTTTACTATCCACATTCTGAACTCAATTTCTGTCATCTCAGCCATCTCTTTATGGGTTGGATCTTCAGGTACCTCTGCTACGTCCTTCCTTCGGGGGGTTGCTCTACTCTGGTTATTCCTACTACCGGAGTTTTTCTGCTGGCTCCACCCCAAGCTGGATTTACTCCACTTGACTAGGTGAGCTGGTAGGAGGAAGTTGGATTGGGGGCTCTAGGAGTAATATTTTACTGGCCTTATTTGGGCAAAGGCTAGGACTAGTGTCTGTATCTTTTCCCCTAGAACTTTGCCAAAGATGTGTATAATGCTACCATCTGAGAGCCTGGAGGCCTGCTTGTCTCTATCTTGTTTACAGCTGGTATCTGTTCTACCTTAGAAAATCAATTACTCTGGGTTAAGATCTCGGCTGTGGAGAAATAAGAGCAATTAAGTCACCCCTTCCCTTACTGGCAATAGTTGAGAAAGGAAAACCACACCTTCCCTCAACCACACCCCCAGGGTATCACTTTAGATAGTTCTCAGGTGATTGGCCCAGTTCAAATGATCTAAGACAAGTGTCCCAGTGAACACGAGTCTCAGGTGGGGGAGTTCAAGAGGTCTCTGGCAACTGTACAGCAGGGGTCTTCTGGCAGCTCAGGTATGACCTGCTCCAGTGTTCTGTGGGGTCAGAGGGACCTGCCCAGCAAATAAAATATTCTGGGGAGGTTGATGCCTCCTACCCTACCTTGTACCTTCGTCACACCCAGTCACTGGAGACCCCACAGTGCTGTGACCCAGTTGCCCAATAAGCGAATGTGGCAGGGCTCTGTGTCTGCCAAAATCAAAGTAGAGACCATCAGAGATTCTCCCTCGACCACCAGTTGATTTGCCCAAATCAAGAGATCCAAACCTATTGACCCGGTCAGTACCCACTCCCTGATTGGAAAGATCACAAGTTCTCTAGCAACTAAATAATAGGAGTCTACTGGTGGTATAAATGTGGCTCACTCTGATGCTCTGAGGAGTCAGAAAGGCCTGTTCAGTAGACGATTTGGAGTAAGGAGGCTGATGTCTCTTTCCCCTCCTTACTCACCCTTCACCGCTGGACTCTGGTAACCTCAGTCTCAGTTAACCCCACTACCGATTTCTGTTGACCCAGACTCTGTAACCCAGTCCTGTCCAATAGGTGAGTGAGTCAGGGTTTTGCCTACCAGAGTCCAGGTAAAGTCAATAAGTTCATCAGGGTTTTGTGCCTGACATAGTCCCAGTAATGTCACTGCCTTCTCCACTCAGTGACCACTCTTTGTGGCCAGCCAGCAGAGATAGTTGAAGCCTATATGCCTCAGGCACTCAGTGGGAGCTGTAGAATATTCTGCTTCAGTTTAATCTAAGCCTGGGATTTGTTTTCTTGAAGTCGTGGTTTGCCTCGGTGGGGAGGACATGTGTTTATCTATCTCTTCTCTCAGTTCAGCTCCCCAATTTCAGCTTCGTTGGGTTCTTCTGGCAGTTGTCTCTCTCCCTGAACTGAAGTTTATGTTGAAAGCTAGATCCAGTCAGCTCTCATCCGCTATTCCTCCAAATTCTTATTGAATGTGAAAATTTTAGTTATGGAATATAGCCAACCTGGGGATTTAGCAAAGTACAAAATACCTTGAAACCAGGCAGATAAATAAACAGACTAAAATGCTACCAGACATACAAGCACACCAATGCCCAGATACTCAACCACAAGTAAACAAACAGACAAAGAAGTAAACAGAACAACAGACAAACCAGCCAAC
>NW_003852778.1:109808-111691 GCF_000181295.1 Otolemur garnettii
AGAATCTTTGCTGGCAGGATGCCCAGATTCTCCCTACAACAGTTTCCGCAAAGTGTTGGGCCTCTTGGATTAACTTCAGATGCTGGATGGCTTGCTGCAGATCAGATTGAGTTCTCTGCGCTTCTGGAAAAGGTGTTATGGAGACGCCATTTTGGAGGTTTTGCATTACATCTGGTTCCTGGCTGGCCGCCCACTCCTATCTGTCCTCCAAACTTGGGACACAAGTTCACACTTCGCCAGACTTTCACTCAACTCCTAATTTCCCCTCGAACAGAAAACCATTGTGGTCCGAGGGAAAAGAGCTGGGGTGCCCCTTTCACAGCCCGTGTTCAGTTTATTTCCAATGGGGGAGGGGCTGCCACCGCCCATCACGGTGGGATGTTTAAAAGATTTTTCAATGTTTGTAGGAAGGGAACTGATTCCCTGCATTCAACTCTTGATTTCCCCTCAAACAAATCCGTGTGGTCCGAGGGAAAAGAGCTGGGGTGCCCCTTTTGCCCTCGGCATTCAGTTTATTTCCAATGGGGGAGGGGCCACAACTGCTGCTGCTGCCGCTGCCACCGCAGCAGAACATTCAAAAGATTTTTCAGTGTTTGTAAGAGGGGAACCGATTCACCCTGCGGGTCTCCGCATCAGTGCAGCTCCACACAGACTTCCAAAATTACAGGATGGATCGGTTCCAAAGCAGAGTCCCTTCCCCTCAAGTTTCTGTCTGAATGCCTGGATCCCTGACACCCCAAACTGGGTCCAAATGTCTCTAGTTTCTGGCTGCTAAATTCCGCTTGGGAATCCATGCCTCACCACACTTTCTGCGAGACACACCACCTCCCCCACGAATTGGGCACAGGAGCATTTCGTGGGGGAGGGATTGGTTTCTGTCTCTCAGGAAGCAAGCCGAGGATCTGGCGCTGCAGGACGCAAGCTGCGGACCTGGCGCCGCAGGTCACAGATGGCACCGTTTTAGCTGCTGCCCTGAGTTTTTTCTGGCTGACACCATACTTCTGGGCTACACTTCCAATCCAGCAATTCACCTCTTTGCTGCTCGCCCTACACTGCTTATCTGCAGTGCAAGGACTCCACACAGAAGAGATCCAATAAGCCCACTCTCACCTGAAACCACCAGGAGAATTGACTCAGGGATGCATCTCCTCTGCCATCTTGCTCCGCCTCCCTCACATTTTGTTTTTTAATGTTGAAATGTTTTTACCTAAATCTTTCCTATGGCAAATGTTTATATCATCACATGATGTTTGCTGGAAGTTTTTTGCACAAAATTATTTTTTCCTATTAGACATGGTTTTGTGGCCATTATGTTTTTCTCCCATACACATTTTTGTGACCACCTTATTTTTCTCTTTTTTTCTATTTTAGTACATCACCTAGCAGTGAATATTGCTAGGATACTTCCATTCAGAAATTTTGTGTATTTTCCTACAAGTAAATTAAAATTGCTAACATTTTCTTTTTCTCATTGCTTGTGAAAGTTGAAGTTTAAGGCTTCTATATTTCTTTTTGTATTTTTTAAGATCAGTGTTGTACAAGTCTGACAAAATGGTGAAAAAAGTATATTTCTTACACTATGTTTATCAAGATTACATAACATGGGAGCAACATGTTACTTAAAATATGCATAATACTAGGCAGCGCCTGTGGCTCTAGGAGTAGGGCGCCTGCCCCATATAGCAGAGGTGGTGGGTTCAAACCTGGCCCAGGCCAAAAACTGCAAAAAAGAAAAAGAAAAAAGAAAAAATATGCATAAAACTTGCACTTTGGCTGGCAGCTGTGGCTCAAGTAGCTAAGGCACCAGCCACATATACCTAAGGTGGCGGGGTTTGAATCCAGCCCGGGCCCGCCAAACAACAATGATGGCTGCAACCAAAAAA
>NW_003852778.1:112211-129295 GCF_000181295.1 Otolemur garnettii
ATTTTTTGGTTGCAGCCATCATTGTTGTTTGGCGGGCGGGCTGGGGATTCGAACCTGCCACCTTAGGTGTATGTGGCTGGCGCCTTAGCCACTTGAGCCACAGGCGCCTAGCCAGGTGACCAGATTTTAACATCTGTAAGGCGGGACAACATGGCTGGGGGCAGAGCAGGGGCGGAGCAGGGGCGGAATGGGGGCAGGGGCAGGGAAAGCGCAGGCAGGGCCTGACAACAAGGCAAACTTTGATAAGCAGTTCTCAATAATCACTTCTCAGCAATTATTTATTACAGTTTAACATTATAAAATTAACAACAATAATATGAAACTCATATTCTGGTGAAATAGCCATATGGCGGCCGAAAACTGTATATTCCCTTCTTGTTCTCCAGCCCGTTGGTGCGTTCTTTCCAAAAATTGGGACTTTTTTAAAATGCTGCCAGTCGCGGGACAAATTGTTGAAAAGCAAGACTGTCCCGCCAAAATCCGGACGTCTGGTCACCCTAGGCTTAAGTGATTCTCTTGCCTTAGCCTCCCAAGTAGCTGGGACTACAGAAGCCCACCACAAAGCCCAGCTATCTTTTTGTTGTAGTTGTCATTATTGTTTAGCAGGCCTGGACCAGGTTTGAACCTGCCAGCTCCAGTGCATGTGGCTGGTGCCCTAAACCACTGACCTACGGGTGCTGAGCCTAGATTGTTCTCTTTCTTATACAGTTAATATAGTAACAGGTTTCTACAAAATAGTTTATTCTATGTAGATAAATAAGCTGTAGTAATACATTTAACCATTTTTTCTTTCTAACATTTTTTTCAATGTTGAGTAAGATAAGTATGACTGTCCAGTGATTTTTGATTTCTTATATCTTCACTGTATTATTTTTTAAATTTTGCTTTACAATCTGTTTATATTTTTGGTTTTATAGTACATTTATGCTTTTATGTGTTACATCAATTTGTTTTTACTTAAAATAATTTATAATTTTTATTTCTACATTTATTATCTTTTTACAGGGTGGAGTAATTAATTTCTAATTTTTTCTAAAGTGTATATTTTCTTTTTTTAATTTGGAATAACTTTAGACTTACAGAAACATTTGCAACAATAATGCAAAAAAATCCTCATATACCTTTCAGCCAGGTTCCCAGTGTTAATCTTTCTCTTTTGCTCTGTATTTTTGTACGTATATATAAACTTCTCTTAACTTTTTCCAGATCTCTTTGAGAGTAAGTTAGAGGTATAATACCACATCACTCCTAAATACTTCAGTGTGGATTTGTAAACAATAGGACATCTTCTTTTGATGACACTGTCCAATAATAAAAATATGAAATTTAACATGGCAATTTTGCTACCATCTTCTTCTCAGACCCTTTTTAAAGTTTGGATTGTTGCCAGTAATGTGATTCATAGAAAAAACAAAAATCACGTGTCCTCATGTCTCCAGGGTCTTTTAACCTGAAGCAATTCCTACATCTCTCCGTAATTTTTGCTAGCTTTTTGTTTTTGAAAATCTCAGGCAATTTTTCTTAGAAATCATGCCATCTGAGTTAGTAAGAAGGTTTCTTATGATTAGATGCAGATAATTCTTATTTTTACCAAGAATGTCACAACAGTGTTATATCTTTCTCAAAGTATCCTAGTGGGATAATATTATATCCATTCACCACATTAGTACTGAAGGTAAGATGGTTATTATGCTCTCTTCCATATACTTCTACTATAAAGTTATTATTTTTTCTCTTTGTAACTCATATACATCTTGTGGAGATTATCTTTGAGGTTGTATATAACCCGTTCTCATAAAGTGGTGAATGCCAATGACGATTTTTGCCTCCATCATTACTTCTGCATTATTTGTTGGCATTCTACTGTAAGGATGAACGTTTTATTCTTCTTTAGTCATGTACTTGTTTATTTATATATATAATTTTGGACTCATTGATCCATATGTTATGCATTAATGTATAATTATTATCATTAACTACTTATATGGCATCATTATTTGAAATCGGCCTGTAGAAATATCTAGACCACTAAGCATTTTAAAAATAATTTTTATTACTTGATATAGCTAGTAAAAATTTCTAAAGAGTTTATAATTTCACTTACTTGACCTTAAACAGTATATCATTTTCCCATCTTAATTCTGTTCCTAAGTAGAATATATATTGGTTTACACTATTTTCTTTTCATGCAATTTCTCCTGCTCTCAGAAAATGAGCAAATTTGATGTGTCCTTTCAATTTGCAGAAATATATGTGGGTAATAAAAACATTCACATGTTAAATTTGGCTGCTTGGGCTGCAAAAACATTTTTCTGCTTTGGGCTGCAAATATGATAGTTAAAATAATAAAAAAATTTATTTTGTAACAGTTCTAGGGAGGCTCCTGTGGCTCAGTCGGTAGGGCACCGGCCCCATATACCGAAGGTGGTGGGTTCGAACCTGGCCCTGGCCAAACTTCAACAACAACAAAAAATAGCTAGGCACTGTGGCAGGTGCCTGTGGTCCTTGCCTAAGCCCAGGAATTGGAGGTTGCTGTGAGCTGTGATGCCACAGCACTCTACCAAGGGTGACAAAGTGAGGCTCTAGCTCTAAAAAAAAAAACAAATGAACAAACAAACAAAACAGTTCTAGAGGCTCAGAGTCCAAGGTCCATATGCCAACATAGTTATTTTCTGGCCAGGGCTCTCGTCCTGAATTGCAAATGACAACCTCCTCACATAGCTTTTCTTCTGTGTACATGTGAACAGAGATCGCTATGATATCTTCCTATTCTTACATGAATACTGGCGCTAGTACATTAGGGACACAGCTTTCTGACTTTATCTAAGATTAATTATCTCTGCTCGCACAGTGCTTGATAGCTGAATAGAGGTGAGAGTTTAAGGCCATCCAGGTCTTTCCTGTGAGGAAGGAATACAACTTGAGTATTCAAATGACACTCAGAAATCTCAAGAATTGATGAATGATTTTTAAAAACCAAATCCTCAAAAGGTCTTATTTTCTAGTCTTTCCACTTAGGGTTTTCAGCATGCATGTGCACGTATGCATGTGTGTGTGTTTGTTTGCCTCAAGTGACATCCTTTGATCCAGGTTTCATAGGTGGTTTGTCTTTAAAACGTTTTCAGCATATGTCAAACTGCTTATTTAATATGTATCTTTCTTTTTATTATTTTATTTTATTTTATTTATTTTTTGAGACAGAGTTTTACTATATTGCCCTTGGGGGAGTACCGTGGCATCACAGCTCATAGCAACCTCAAACACTTGGGCTTAAGTGATTCTCTTGCATCCCAAGTACCTGGGTCTACAGGCACCCGCCACAACACCTGGCTATTTTTGTTTTGTTGTTGCAGTTGCCATTGTCATACAACTTTGGTGTATGTGGCCGGTGCCATAACCACTGTGCTACTAGCATAGAACTGTCCTTCTTCTTTTTTTTTTTTTTTGCAGTTTTTGGCAGGGGCCAGGTTTGAACCCACCACCTCCAGTATATGGGGCTGGCACCTTATTCCTTTGAGCCACAGGCACCACCCTCTTTCTTTCTAATATAGGCATTTATTGCTAAATTTTTTCCACTGAGCACTGTTTCATAGACTCTTTTAATTTTTGTCATGTTGCATTTTATTTTCATTCATCTCAAAATATTCTCCAATTGTAATTTGCCCTTTGATTTTTGATCCATTTGTTATTTTAGATTGTGTTGTTTAATTTCCACATATTTGTAAGTGTCACCAAATTTCTTGCTGTCTCTTATGTCTAATTTTCTTTCATTGTTACCACAGAACAAACTTTGTTATTTTTATTCTTTTGATTTTAATGAATTTTTTTTTAACTTTTTACTGTATGGTTGAACCTGGAGAATATTCTTTGAGCAGTTTAGAACAACGGCTCTTCCACTGCTGTTGAGTGGAAACGTCTCTATAAGTCTGTTAGGTCTAGTTGGTTTTTACTGCTCCTTGTGTGTTCTGTTCCCTGGTGGGTCTTCTCCCTAAGTGCTCTATCCATTATTAAAACGAAATATTGAAGTTTTTAAATGTCATTGTTGAATAATCTAAGTCTCTTTTCATTTCTGAAAAATGCTTTTTCTTCATTTAGTTTTGAGATCACAACTGTGGCCATAAAAATCAGGACTAAGGTTGAGGTTAGAGTTAATTATAACAAAGGTATGGTTGGAGGTAAGGCACAAGGCTCGTGTGGCACTCTGGAGGCCAAGGTGAGAGAATCAACTGAGCTTAAGAATTAGAGACCAAGGTGGGTCTTATGCCTATAATCCTAGCACTCTAGGGGGTCAAGACTGGTGGATTGCTTGAGTCCACAAGTTCAAGGCTAGCCTGAGCAAGAGCAAGACTCTGTCTCTAAAAATAACCAGGTGTCATGGTGGGCACCTGTAGTCCCATCTACTTGGCATCACTTAAGCCCATGAGTTTGAAGTTGCAGTGAGCTATGATGCCACGACACACTACTGTTTGTGATAAAGTGAGACTCTGACTCAAAAAAAAAAAAAAAAAAGAATTAGAGACCAGCTTGAGGAAGAGTGAGATCCTGTCATTAAAAAAAATATATCCAGGCATTGTGGTGAGTGTCTGTAGTCCCAGCTATACTGGAGGCTGAGGTAGGAAGATCACTTGAATCCAGGAGTTTGAGGTTGTTGTGAGCTAGGCTGATTCCATGGCAGTGTAGCCTGGGGCAACAGAGTGAGACTATGTCTCAAAAAAAAAAAAGGTATGGTTGGTGGGTGTCAAAGAAAAAAAAAATTGATGGTTGCCGAGAAGTGAGTGGTATAACCCTCTGTGCATAAAATAAAATGACCTGTGTGTAGAAAGAGTAGAGACACTGAGACAGGGTGGCAAAATACACCCCCTACTGGAACCCCTCACATTAAACTAAAATATATGAAGAAGGGCAGAATGTATCCTAAACATTAGTGCTGTTGGGAATGGAGCTGTCATTATGCTCCCTACAAACACAACCACAAAATACTTTTGGGAAAAAGTATTTTTGGGGGGCATTGTTAATTCCCTAAAAGGTGTTTGTAATCTAGTTGTGACCCCCCCAAACCAGTGATTACTGGGGAACATGTTTAAAAAACATCAATGATCACTTGCAGCAGCAAGAATATATTGAGAAGTTCAATGTATTCATTCAGTTATACTCATTTTTGAAGCTAAAGGCTTTGTTTTGTTGACAAGGACTGTTGCAGTGGAATCCACTAGGTCAAGACCTGGATAATGAGATCAGACATGGAAAATTTGCAACCCAGGCAATTCCTCACCTGCTTTTTTTCAGTAATCAGGTAAGTTTAGCTTTCCCCTTATTGGACTCCCTTTGTAACAATCCCAAGGTCAGGTGATTGCTCTACTTCTACAGGTAATGTGATGATAATGGGCCTGTTGAGAGAAGAATTGATGGAGTCTCTTCTGTATAACCAGGTCCTCGGAGCCTTGCCACACATACACAGAATCACTCCACATGCTCAGCTGGGTGAGTAGCTATTTTTCTGTTTCATTCACACAGAGAGTTCAAGACTCTAGTGGGCGTGAGATGAGGCAGGATTGTCTCAATCAAATATTAAGAAAACTCTCCTCTCAGTCATAATTTAATAAATTATCAATAAATACAGCAGATTTTTCCAGATGAAAAGATCAATTTTGTGGAGTTTATGTGACCATAAATAAGTAACTTTTTAAAGATGACTTTTATAATTTATGATGTATTTGAACTAAAATTGCATTTTACTCTTATTTATTAATTTTTATTAATTGACAATAATATAGGAATTTAGGTGACATTTTACGTTTTAAAATACAGAAATCTAAATGAATTTAAAATGACTTAGTCAGGCTCGGTGCCTGTGGCTCATGTGGCTAAGGCGCCAGCCACATACACCTGATCTGGCGGGTTCGAATCCAGCCCGGGCCTGCCAAGCAACAATGATGACTGTAACCAAAAAATAGCCAGGCATTGTGGTGGGTGCCTGTAGTCCCAGCTACTTGGGAGGCTGAGGCAAGAGAATTGCTTGAGCCCAGGAGTTGGAGGTTGCTGTGAGCTGTGATGCTATAGCACTCTACCCACGTCGATAGCTTGAGGCTCTGTGTCAAAATAAAATAAAATAATTTAGTCATACATACTTCTTTTTTCTTTCAACTGTGAAGATGCTTTAGTATATTTGCTATAGTTTATAGTTGTTTAAAGTATGTCATACAATGAGATATTTTCAACATTTTATATTATTCAGATTTTATCAGATCATCATAAATATTTTCTTTTATTTTGTTACAGTAATTACTAAAAGAGAATGGTCTTCTTCTTGTTATTCTAAGACTATCTGGAAATATCACTTTTTGCCACTTACAAAATCTTTTAGGGTTAATGAATACCTTACATAAAGGGGGTTATAAAATAAAGCATGATTTCAAACACTTTCACAAAATAAACTCACTTTTATTGTTTTGTGTCTTCAAAATAAAACTTCTAGCTTTTTAATATACATTTAGATAAGATCATTTAGTGATGAGAGAATAATAATTTCCAAATTTGGAAGACACAGCATCTCTTTATTAAAGTATTTTTTAAATTTTGTATGCCTCCTCTTCCCTCTGAAAGTTTTACATTTTAATTTGGTTACTCAAAGTATAATGACATATATTAAGTTTGTTGATTAAATTTACAAGCAAGTTTTTGAGTTCAGTAGCATAGTGTATTCTAGAGTCTGTGTTTCTTTAACATGGAATAAAGAGTAAGCTTCTGAAAGAAGGGTAGCAAGCATTTACTCAAGTTAGGGATTTTTCCCTTATAAACTCATGCATATCCTATGTGTTTGATCAATGTTCTATCTCAGCCATACTTTCTGAGTATGAGACAGGAATACAAACTGTCAGCATTTTTGCATTAGCATGGTTTAGTATAATTATGTGTCTTTGAAAACATATTGGAACACTCTTCTATCCCAGAGGAATCTAAGAAATTATGGTGGCTTTTTGCTATTTTTCTCTCAACTAGTTGAATTCTTCAAAGCCTTAAATTAAATCAATTTTATAAAATAACAACACCTGGTTTCTTGGGAAAATTGCTTAAGACAGTAATTGCAAAATGATGTAGTGAAATTTTAGGGATCATTATAGCAAAGATTTCTTCATTATAAACTATTTTAAAGAGAAAGATTTACGTATCTTTTCTTTCTGTTCAGATCTTTTGCAAAGTTGTGTGAAACAGAACTTCCTAGGGGAGCCTGTTAGTAGGAGAATTCATAGGCTAGATCTTTCACTGTTATTAGGAAATTGCAGGATAAGATATTTTTCTGTTATTTTCTTCCAAGGCTGCGCATTTCAATATATACACAGGTAAAAAGAGATTTCTTGAATGATGTAGCTTGATTTTTTTCTTTGTACTACTCAGAGTTAATTCAGTGCAACCTCTATCAAAATCCTAATGGCATATTTTCTAAAAATATAAAAAAAATTCTAGAGATTCTTTAGAAACTATGACTAGCCAAATACTTTCAAGAAGGACTAAGAGCTGAGCAGGTGGTGGCTCACACCTATATTCCCAGCACTCTGGGGGGGTAAGATGAGAAGATCATTTGAAGTCAGGAGTATAAGACCAGTCTGAGCAAGAGCAATAATCCATCTCTACCACACACACACACACACACACACACACACATACACAAAACCACTACAGACATGGTGGTACACACCTGTAGTCACAACTGCTTTGGAGGCTGAGGCAGAAGGATTGCTTAAGCCCAGGAGGTTGAAGTTGCAGTTATGATGACACAACAATACTGTAGCTGGCATCACAAAGGAGGACTCAGCCAGAAGAAGAAGGAGGAGGAGGAGGAAAGGAAGGAAGGAGGAGAGGGAGGAAGAGAGGGAAGGAAGGATGGAACTAAGGAAGGAAGGAAGAGAAACAATATACTTCCTGATTTCAAACTGTATTACAAAGCTAGAAAAATAAAAGCAATGTGCTACTGGCACAAAGACAGATAAGAAGATGAGGGAACACAATAGAAAGACCAGAAATAAATTCTTTTTTTTTTTTTTTTGAGACAGAGCCTCAAGCTGTCCCCCTGGGCAGAGTGCCGTGGCACCACAGCTCACAGCAACCTCCAACTCCTGGGCCCAAGCGAGTCTCCCGCCTCCACCTCCCAAGTAGCTGGGACCACAGGCGCCTGCCACAACGCCTGGCTATTTTTTGGTTGCAGCCGTCATTGTTGTTTGGAGGGTCCGGGCTGGGGATTCGAACCCGCCACCCTAGGTGTACGTAGATGGCACCCTAGTCGGTTGAGCCATAGGCGCCGAGCCCAGAAATAAATTCTTATGTATTATGATCTTCCACAAGGTGGCCATGAACACACAATGGAGAAAAAATCTATTCACTAAATGGTGCTGAAAACTGGTTATCTACATAAAAAATGAAGGAGGACCAATTCTTTGCACTATGCACAAAAAAATATTTTCAATATATTAAACACTTATAAGAAATATAACCAATAGGCTTGGTGCCTGTAGCTCAGCGACTAGGGCATCAGCCACATACACTGGAGCTGGTAGGTTAGAATATGGCCCAGGCCTGCCAAACAACAATGACAACTGCAACAAAAAATAGCTGGGCATTGTGGTGGGTGCCTGTAGTCCCAGCTACTTGGGAGGCTGAGGCAGGAGAATTGCTTAAGCCCAAGAGTTTGAGGTTGTGATGAGGTGCAATGCCACAGCACTCTACCCAGGGCAATAGCTTGAGACTCTGCCTCAAAAAAAAAAAAGGAAAATTGATCATGACATTCATCTTAGGATTGTGTTCTTTGATATGACATCAAATGCATAAGCAATAAAAAGTAGAACAGTGAGACTATATCAAATTTCAGAATTCCCACAGGTCAAAGAAAACATTTAATAGAGTAAAAATGCCACCTTAGAAATGGCTGGAAATATTTGTAAATCTGATGTACAATAGAAGTTAATAAACACACACACATACACACAAGTAATATGGATATATTACCAATACCTAAAACTCAATAGCAAAAATGAATAACCTGATTTAAAAATTGACAAAGGATTAAACTGGCATTTTTCAAAGAAGATATATAAATGGCCAACAAACATTTGAAAGGATACTCAAAAGTACTAATTATTGGAGAAATGCATAGCAAAATCACAAGGAAATATTACTTCAGAATCAGAATGAATGCTATAAAAAAAGTTTGCTAACAATGTAGACAAAATGGATTCTTTTTAAAAAGCTGGTAAAGAAAATGTTTCAGACAGTATTAAAAATTTATGAAGTTTCCTCAAAAAAATTATATGATCCAACAATCTCACTTCTGGCCATATATCCAAAGTACAGGACGCAGAAACTAGAAAATATATGTGCACACTCACATCCATCACAGCATTATTTGCAATATCCAAGAGGTATAAGCAAATAAGAAGACAAAAAATGTGGCATTCCCCAGGCATGATGATGCACATCTGTATTCCTGACATTCTGGGAGGCCAGGTCAGGTGGACTGCCTGAGCTCCGGAGTTCAAGACCAGCCTGCAGAGAACCCATCGCTAGTAAAAATAGGAAAAAAATAGCTGGACATTGTAGAAGGCACTTTTAGTCCTAGCTATTCGGGAAGATGAAGCAAGAGGATTGCTTGAGCCCAATTGTTTCAGGTTGCTATGAGCTCGGATGCCATGTCACTCCACCCAGGCAGAGAGTGAGACTTTGTCTCAAAAAAATGTGGTATTTACAGATGATGGAATATTATTCGCCAATGAAATGGAAAATCTTGCCACATTTGATGATAAGGACAAACTTTAAAACTATCATGTTAACTGAAATAAGCCAAAAATCATGTGACAGTATATGGGTACACTTAACATTATGTATCTTAAGTAGTGAAACTCACAGAAACAGAAAGCAGAACAAAGTTTGTCAAGGACTGGAGAGAGGATAAAATGAACAGTTGTCAGGTAAAAGGCATTGAGTTTTAGTTTTGCAAGCTGTAAAGATTTTACAGGTCTTGTGCATAACAAAGTCAATATACTTAATACTACAGAAATAGACTTAAGGTGGCAAAGTTTGTTTTTGTCAAAATTAAAATTTTTAAGGGATAATTAAATAGTCACAAAGTTTCTCAAAAAATGCCTTCTGATTACAAAATGGTTTTCCTCTCAAAAAGAGAATATAGATTCATCATAAACCATGGTAAGATTAATATTGTTTTCATGACTATTTAACTAGACAGGACAAAGCAAAGATTAAAAATCACCCAGGAAAATAAATATACAAAAAAAGCCATAAACATACCTCAGGTAATATTTATAGAAAAACACACATCTATAATTACTAGTAGACATATAGCTGATTCTTATTTTAATTGAACTCATACTGACTTAAAGTACATATAAACAAATGCAGTTTCATCTAAAATTGTAATACTCAGGTGAAAACAAACACACAATAAATTGATGTTTAAACACCTACCCTGAATAAGATATACACTAAAATGGAGAGTTGGAAAAGAAGAATTTAAACATTAGGGAAGCTATAAAAATTTTTCTAGGTTGGATTTGGTGGCTTACACCTGTAATCCTAGCACCCTGGGACACCAAGATGAGAGGATTTCTTGAGCTCTGGAGTTCAAGAGTAGCCTAAGCAAGACTGAGACCCTATCTCTACTAAAAATAGAAACAGTTACCTAGGTGTTGTGGTGGATGCCTCTATTCCCAGCTACTCAGGGGGCTAAGGCAAAAGGATCACTTGAGCTGAAAAGTTTGAAGTTGTAGTGAGCTAGGCTGATGCCAGGACACTATACCCTGTGCAACAAAATAAAAAATCCATCTCAAACCAAAACAATTAAAAAAAATCCATCTCAAAAAAAGAAAAAAATCCAGATAACTACAATGTTCAATTGTGACTATGAGAGACTATGTGACTATAGAGAGCAGGTGGGTTTCTTTTTCATATTAGTTAACATTTTATTGGATGAGAGCAGGTATTGTGAACCATTTCTATGCAATATGTGTCAGTAAAATTTCATAGAAAATGCACACATTTACTAATATGAATAACTAATCAAAAATTTTAAATAAACATTTAGAAACTGTAAAGGCAATTTTTATTATGTTATTAATAATATCGATGCTATTTTTACAAAAACTGAAAAGGCCTTTAGAAGCAAACAAAAGCCTTCCATTTCAAAATAAAGTAAAATCATGAATTTTGTAAAATATAATGAGTCTAAATAGGCAAAATAAGCATTTGGCAAAAATTAAAATGTAACTTAGAAATAAGTTGAGGAAAGCAGTGAGAATTCTACCTATTCCTTTTTGGCTGTAGTGAAATTGAACTTTCAGTGAGCCTTTTAATAAATATTTAGTGCCTACAAATTATCTAATTTACTTCTTATATAACTTGACATATTAACACATAGTTCTGAATATTTTACTCTAAAATTATAGAACATTTAATACAGAACAAAATAGAAAGTAAAAACATATATAGAGAGATTAAAATTAGCACATGGTAGGATACAAGTTTCATGCTTATGTTTCCCCTCATGGCAATGAAATGTTGGGAGTCATCTATGGGAAAAATGATTTTATTTATTTATTTATTTATTTATTTTTTGAGACGGAGCCTCAAGCTATCCCCCTGGGTAGAGTGCCATGGCATCACAGCTCACAGCAACCTCCAACTCCTGGGCTCAAGCGAGTCTCCTGCCTCAGCCTCCCAAGTAGCTGGGACCACAGGCACCCGCCACAACGCCTGGCCATTTTTTTTGATTGCAGCCATCATTGTTGTTTGTCGGGCCCGGGCTGGGGATTCGAACCTGCCACCTTAGGTGTATGTGGCTGGCGCCTTAGCTGCTTGAGCCACAGGTGCCGAGCCGGAAAAATGATTTTATTATAAATCAGCAGTGACTCACATTTCATCTACTTAGTGGCTGAGATGAGAGGATCACTTCAGTCCAGCATTTTGTTGTTGCAGTTTTTGGCCAGGCTGGGTTTGAACATACCACCTCCAGAATATGGGGCCAGCACCCTACTCCTTGAGCCACAGGCACTACCCTGGTCCACCATTTTGACACCAGCCTAGGCAATATACTGAGGTCCTGTCTCAAAAAATGTGATTTTATAAGAGGTTTGGGATCCAGGAAGGAGTTTGTGAAATCTTCCTAATGCCCTTAAGGAGGGTCATTTAGAGAAGGCAGACCCTCATTCATTTGGCAAATGAGAGGACCCCTAGTCTTGGTTCCAGACTAGAGAACGGCCTGCTCAGCTTTGACCTACTGAGAATTCTGAAGTGACTATGTGGGCCTCTCCAACTTCTCCCAGCCATGATCAGGGAGTGGTCCTGTCCATCCAGAGACCCACAGGGAGTGCTCACACATGATCATAAAACAGGCCTGCAGACATTGGAACTTATGTGTGTGTGTCTATGTTTGTGTGTGTATAAAACCTCCACAGTTGACCACCTCCCTACATGGACCACCTCCTCAAGTTGACCTAATTTTCATAGACCAGACATGTACCACATGTATGTATCATTACAGCAGACCTAGTTTCTTATGTTGAACATCTCTGTATATTGACTGGTTTGTTACAGCCCTTTCAGTGGTCGACATACAAGGTTCTCATTATATATATGTGTGTGTGTCTGTGTATGTGAATAACACAGTCCTGATAAGCATATCCTAAGCAAGACAAAATTATAAACTAATAGTTATTTTTTTAAGCAAAAGAGCATTTAATATACCATATCTCTTTATAGTGTTTCTGGGATTTCTGAATTAAATACCAATGTCACCATTTCTCTCAAACATTTTGAATATGGTGCTGAAGAAAAAAATTTTTTTGAGGCAGGGCTACCCTCTGTTATCCAGGATACAGTGTAGTGGCATCAGACTAGCACATAACTTCAAATACTGTGTATAACCTATTCTTCTGCCTCAGCCTCCCCTGTAACTGAAACTATAGGTGTCCACCCCAACATCCAGCTAACTTTTCTATTTTTAGGAAAGACAGTGTCTTGTTCTTTCTCAGGCTGGTCTCAAACTCTTGACTTCAAAAACTCCCCCTGCCCTAGCTTCCCAGAGTGATAGGATTACAAGCATAACCCATTACACCAGCATAAAAAAAGTTTAAAAAAATTCACGGAGTTTCTAAAAAAATACACAAATATTTTTATGTCCTTAAAAGCAGTGGGAGAGCAGTCAGATCTTACAGTCTCTTATAAGCCACAGAAAGTTCTTTGGTTCTCACTGTAACCTAGAAGGAATTATCCCTGAAAAGTAAAGTCCTTCTAAAAACAAGACAAAGGCCAGGCATGGTGGCTCATAGCTGTAAACCCAGCCCTCTGGGAGGCCAAGGTAAAAGGATCACTTGAGCTCAGGAGTCAGAGGCCAGCCTGAGCAAGAGCAAGACACTGTTTCTCCTAAAAATAGGAAAATTAGTCAGACATGGTGGCACTAGCCTGTGGTTCCAGCTACTCAGGAGGCCAAGGCAATAGGATTCCTTGAGCCTGTAAATTAAAGGTTGCTGTGAGCTACAATGATGCCATCATAATCTAGTCAGAAGTAACAGAGTGAGACTCTGCCTTAATAAGAAAATAAAAATAAATGAACACAAGAACAGAGGTGCCTTTAGGTAAGAATAAGAGAGAGAAACCCAGGCTTCTCAGAAATCATTTTCATTGTAGAGAGCTTCCTTAATCACATTATATTGTTTGGTTTCCTCCTTGAACTTTGGACCTCTCACCAGTGTTATCATTCACTCCAACCTACCTGGGTGCTTGACTATTGTCCTGTGTGTCTTTGCATTCCAGGGTTCTTTGCTTTGTTCCACAGAGGTGATGAGGTCAGGCTTAGAGACAGCAAGACCTGTTTTGTTAGGAAAAAGGAACATGACACATGTAGGAATTCTCCAATTATGAATCTAGTACGTTGCTAAAGCAGAGGGAAGAACATTTTAGAAGATGCCACAATGATAATCCTCAATTAGAGGTTCCTTGCAGAAACTTTAGAATATTTTATTTTATTATATATTTTGTTGTTTTTGTTCATTGTTTTTTGAGACAGAGTCTCACTCTATCACTGTGGGTAGGTAGGGTGCCATGGCATCATCGTAACTCACCACAAACTCAAAGAATCCTCTTGTTTAATTCTCCAGAGTACCTGAGAATAGAAGGACCCACCATGATGCCTGGCTAATTTTACTGTTTTTAGCATAGATGGAGTCTCACTCTTGCTCAGGCTGTTCTCAAAGCATGAGCTCAAGAAATCCACCCACCTCAGCTTCCCTTAGTGCTAGGATTACAGGTTTGAGCCAACTCACCCAGTCTGGAATATTTTAAAAGTACTTAAAATTTGAGGATCCTTAGATCCATTACCCAGTACTACCAAAATAAAATTTGGTGGTCAAAATTGGATTTAAAGGTATGGGCAACAATTTTATGCCACCCAATTGCAGCACAATAGATATGCAGGAAAAACATTCAAATTTATCTTCTCTGTGTATAGTATCCATTATTAATTAAAACTAAAATTAATTACTACAGCAAGGAAAATATTCTATATTGTTTCTAACATCTAAAAAAATCATCAAATAATATAAAACTAAGAGCTTCAGCAGGTCTTCCTATGGCTTTGACAAGGATTTATGCTGTCAAAGGGTCATGTCTAACAGCCATGAGGTAGTTCTCGGAACTAGACTTCTATTTTTTGTTAGATTTAATATCAATTTCATCATAGTTTCATTCTACAATAATTACATCAGCATCATACAGGAGCCATGTGTAAGCAAGACAGCAAGAGAAGCAGGACATTATTAGTCCCTGTGAAGCTGCTCTTTCCTAGCACATGGTAGATATGTGTATTTAATGAATATTTTGGAATGAACAAAGTACGAATTCCAACACTGATGCTTCAATTTCTTTATGACCAGAAAGAAGAACAATGCAGGCAATCTTTAGTATGGTAGAAAAGAAATGATCCTGTATGCACAGTTAAAATTCAATTTATCATAGTGCATGATAGTTAGATAAGAGACATGTCAAACAAGACCAAAAAAAAAAAAACAAAAAAAAGTCTCTGGCCTGGTTTTCGTCTGCATGTGACTGCGCTCAGTCGGGCACCATGGGGAAGCACGACAATTGAGTGGCCTATATGAACCCAATAGCAATGGCTAGATCAAGGAGTCCAATCCAGTCTTCAGGACCAACAATCCAGAATTATCTGAATCGACCAAGGCCTATCTGGGAAGAAGTGAAAGAGCAACTAGAAAAGAAAAAGAAAGGTTCCAAGGCTTTGGCTGAATTTGAAGAAAAAATGAATGAGAACTGGAAGAAAGAACTAGAAAAACACAGGGAGAAATTGTTAAGTGGAAGTGAGAGCTCATCCAAAAAGAGACAGAGAAAGAAAAAAGAAAAGAAGAAATCTGGTAGGTATTCATCATCTTCATCAAGCTCTGTTTCTTCCAGCAGTTCTTCAGATTCTGAAGATGAGGATAAGAAACAAGGAAAGCGGAGAAAGAAAAAGAAGAACCGTTCACATAAATCTTCTGAAAGTTCCATTTCGGCAACTGAATCAGAAAGTAAGGATGGTTTAAAAAAGAAAAAGAAGTCAAAGGAAACAACTGAGAAAGAAAAGGACATTAAAGGACCCAGCAAAAAAAGAAAGATGTGTCCTGAAGATAAACCTTTGTCATCTGAATCCTTATCAGAATCAGATTATATTGAGGAGATACGAGCAAAAAAGAAGAAAAGCAGTGAAGAATGAGAAAAAGCAACAGACAAAACAAAGAAGAAAAAGAAACATAAGAAACACAGTAAGAAGAAGAAAAAGAAGGCTGCAAGTTCAAGTCCTGACTCACTATAACATTAAAAAAAATCAGGATTCCCTTATAAAAGAAAGTGCAATGTCTAAGGAAATTTCAACTGTGAAAACTACAACATATTTACTAAAATGCACGAATTTTCTTGTTTTTAGAATTATTCCTGGACTATTCAGTAGCCACTAAGAGTCTGCTGTGTAAAAGGGCTGTAATTATTGCCTGCTGCTTGAACATCTAGTTTTTCTCTTCCAGTGCTTGATGACTAACTCTGGGAGATCATACACTGCAGCTGTACTAGTGGATGAGATATAGTATTTGGGAATAAAATTAATATTTTTGACTAGCAATGTCCGATGATAAATCAACAGAAATTGTGTCTGGATACATCTTTAAGAGATAATCAGAAATGGCCAGATGACTCTAGTTAAAATTTTTGAAGTAAGGATTATATTGATATTTTAAAATCCTTACTCTGTACATAGGTATATTTTAATTTTTCCCCTTTGTATACTTTTTATTTACCTGGGGAAGGAGCTATTAGGGTTGGGGGGGTTGGTTTGCTTCTCTTTAGCTAGCAGAAGAGTGTGCCTTTGATCCTCACACATCCTATATTTGTGGACACAGTCATGTTTTAGGGGGAGGTCAGAGTTAGATACCAGCAGTCTTACCCTTAACTGCACTTAGTGACATCCTTGGAATCTGTTGTGTGCTGCTTTGAGTGAATTAGAGAAACAGCCCTTTGCAGCATGAGAAAGCCCCAGAAGGTCTGGGATTTACCTCCACTTCAATAAGACTGAATGCTTTTTAGTATTAGAATGTGTTATGTCATTTGCATTAATTTTGATTCTACTTTGGCTTTAGAGAGGAATCATTTCAAATGGACACTGGTACTTTTTGAACTCGATAGCTAATGATTCTAAAATGCATGTTTTATACTATTAAGTTTAATCCAGTCAAGAAAATTTTATGTAACCAGTGATAGTTTATTTTTTTGTATGAATTTTGTTTAGGCTGCAATGTTTGGCTTTTGTTAACTCCTTACTTTACTGTTTTAAGTTCATTGCTATGTTTAATGGCATATTTGTCACGATATTTAGCATGTAAAAAAGCAGGGTCTTGATTTTTTTTTTTTTAAAACAGCTTCATATTGATTAACAAGTTGAATGGTGGGCTTGGTATGCTGTGTCTTGTTATATAAAGCTATTGCCAGAATCTTAGTAAATATAATGTTTTAAATGTTAAAAAAAAAAAGACCAAAAAAAA
>NW_003852778.1:129351-136631 GCF_000181295.1 Otolemur garnettii
AGACAGAGTGTCACTTTGTCACCCTTGGTAGAGTGCTGTGGCATAATAGCTTACAGCAACCTCAAATCTTGGGCTTAAGAGAGTCTGTGGCCTCAGCCTCCCAAGTAGCTGGACTATAGGTGCCTGCCACAATGCCCAGCTATTTTTATTTTATTTTGTTTTTATGGAATCATAGCTGTATACATTAATGCAATCATGGGGTACAATGTGCTGGTTTTACATACAATTTGAAATGCTTTCATCAAACTGGTCAACATCGCCTTCACGGCATTTTCTTAGTTATTGTTTTAAGACATTTATATTCTACACCTAGTAAATTTCACATGTATCTTTGTAAGATGCACCATAGGTGTAGTCCCACCAATTACCCTTCCTCTACCCATCCTCCCACCTCTCTTCTGCTCCCTCTCATCTTTCCCCTTCTTCTTGGGCTATAATTGGGTTATAGCTTTCATAAGAAAGCTATAAATTGGTTTCATAGTAAGACTGAGTACATTGGATACTTTTTCTTCCATTCTTGAGATACTTTGCTAAGAAGAATATGTTACAGCTCCATCCGTGTAAACATGTAAGAGGTAAAGTCTCCATCTTTTTTTAAGGCTGCAGAATGTTCCATGGTGTACATATACCACAATTTATTGATCCATGTGTGGGTTGGTGGGCACTTGGGCTTCTTCCATTACTTAGCAATTATGAATTGGGCTGCAATAAATATTCTGGTACATATATCTTTGTTATAATATGATTTTTGATCTTCTGGATATATACCTAGAGGAATTGTAGGATTGAGTGGCAGGTCTATTTCTCCACAGAGACTCCTGTCCAGCTATTTTTAGAGATAAGGTCTTCCACTGTTCAGGTTGGTCTTGAACCTGTGAGCTCAGGCAATCCACCTACCTTGGCCTCCCAAGTGCTGGGATTACAGGCGTGAGCCACTATATCTGGCAGAAACTGTTTTTTTATGGAGAAAACCATCCATATAATCACTTTCTCCTAAGGATTTAACTGTGTTTAAATACATTTATGTAAATTTTACTGTAATGACAACAGACAACATAGAGGCTCTCATTGTTATATACCAACATAAGTATAGAATCTGTAATGGATGAGCTATTACAGACTTCATTTGATTTTATGACTAAAAAAAGATGTAAGTGAGGGCATAGTTCTAAATTTTTGCTCATATTAATATTTTCATTGTGTTATTACAACATTCTTGTTCCTGATACCACCATGATTCAAGCTGTGAATCAATGTTCAATGATTGTTTAAATATTTATTGAACACTAAGGTAGTGACAAGTGCTGTCCTAGATAATGAAGACACAGTAGTAACAAAAAACACATTTGGGTGACACTTGTGGCTCAGTGGGTAGGGCACCGGCCCCATATACTGAGGGTGGTGGGTTCAAACTCGGCCTAGGCCAAACTGCAACAGAAAAATAGCTGGGTGTTGCTGCAGGCACCTGTAGTCCCAGCTACTCGGGAGGCTGAGCAAGAGAATCACCTAAGCCCAGGAGTTGGAGGTTGCTGTGAGCTGTGATGCCATAGCACTCTACCAAGGGCAATAAAGTGAGATTCTGTCTCTACAACAACAACAAAAAACCACTCGTTCTACCACCAAAGAATTTACAATCTGGAAGAAAAATCTAAACAACTACAGGTGTTACAGCATATGTATCAAAAAGTGTTACTCAAGAGAGACTTAGAGCCCCAGAAATAAAAAAAGGAATCTTTCAGAAACTGTTTCTGAGCAGAACATTTTCATTGTCCCTTGGGATCTGCTACCCTAGGTTCCAGCTCCATCTTCCTGGTTTTTCCCATCTCCTTACTACTCATCCTAGTGTGCACAGGGGTTCAGTGTACACACCATCAGTCCTCAAGTTGTAACTGTCCTCTCTGCATCCATGATGTCCTTCATCTGCATGTGCATATTTCTCTGCTCCACCAAAACCAGAAGCCCCACCTCCCTGAGCAGGCCTCTTAGCAAAGTATAAATCTATAGAGCTAATGGGAACTATGAGACTGAAGTTATCTATAGAAAATAAAATTTTATGAATTAAATGAAGACAAATTGATTCTAAGTGAAAGGATGACTTAAAACTCCTGTGGAATATGCTCTCTGCAGTAGAGTTTTGTTGATAATCATATAAACTAACCAAACAATTTTACCATGACCCCGATAAAATTAGAAAAATTAACAAAATTCCCAAAATTTCTATTATGGTTTCCATGGAAATACCCCATCAGAGTAAAAAATTCTACCATCATGAGAAGGCACTGGTTGAAACAGCAAAGTTTTGGAAGTAAATGTCTTACTCAGTAAGTAGCAGACTATTTCCACACCTGTAGTTGAAATTTATGGATTTTTTTTTTTTCAACAGAGTCTCAAGCCAGTGCTGTGGTGTCACAGCTCACAGAAACCTCAAACTCTTGGGCTTAAGCAATTCTCTTGCTTCTGCCTCCCAAGTAGCTGGGAATACCGCCGCCCACCACAGTGCTCAGATATTTTTTTTTGTTGCAGTTGTCATTGTTGTTTTAGCTGGGCCCAGTTTGAACCTGTCTCCCTCAGTGTTTGTGGCTGGCTCCCTGCTGACTGAGAATTTTAACTTAGGATGGGCATCCCCCTAAGTTAAAATTCTTTATGTGAATTTATAATAAGTTCCATTTCAGCTCAAGTAAAGTTAATGGTAGTCAGTGTCTCTGTGCCTACCATTCAGTATTCTCTGGAGTCTCACCTTTGCATAGTCACCAAACCTGAGGAAACAGAGACTTACGAGGCAAAGACTATTCCCTGCCTTTCTTCCTCATCAGGGCATCAGTTCTTCAGTCAACCAACTTAGGTGAGACTTGTGTACTTTCCAGCATAGAGGGTCTCAATGAGCACTCTCCTCAGAGAAGGAGGAGACCAGAAGGTCTCATAGGGCACACTTACTGAGACATGGGCTTAGCCCCTAAGGTCTGAGGGCTCTGAGCAGCAGGTACAGATTTCATAGGAGGAAGAGATATGGTAGCTGTCCTGAACCTGGGGCTTGACCATGTCTTGTGTCATCTTCTCAAAATAATTCTGAGTAGTTTTTCTCAAACTTCTCTGGATGGTGGCAGTTGCAAGACACTGGGAATTGAAGGGACCAGGTTAAGCTTTTCATGAGATGTAGAAATCAATGCTTAGCATCAGATCCAATGACTTTGTGGTGACTTGTATTGCCTGCTTAGGTCTAAGTTCATTTGAACTAGGGAGGAGGCTTGAAAGTCTGAATGGTTCCCAGATCTCATAACTGCATCTCTTCCAAGGACAAAGTCTTGAAGGGGCATCATTTTCTGTGTCTTTGGAAAATTATGGAAAGTCTGAATGGGAACCTGAGGATATCTTTTGTTGGTGCCTGCATGTTCAATTTGTAGGCTTGACCACACATGCTTAGCAGAGAGAAAGATGAGATTGCATTCACATTGGCACAACATTTTGCTAGAGGTTGAGGAATTGTCCAGGACAAATGTTTGATGGCATATAGAGAACATCATAAGAGCAAACATCAGGCCTGTTTACTGTCATCATGGCAATGAAAGTCCAAGTCCTGTCCAATGTGCTTGGTTGCAGCATCAGGCAATAAGAAAATCTTCCTCCTGGTTCAGCACCTGTAGCACAGTGGTTATGGTGCCAGCCATATCCAGTGAGGCTGGCGGGTTTGAACCCAGCCATAGGCCAGCTAAAACAACAATGACAACTGTAACAAAAAAATAGTCAGGCATTGTCCCAGTTACTTGGGAGGCTGAGGTAAGAGAAGCGCTTGGGCCCAAGAGCTTGAGGTTGCTGTGAGCTCTGATGCCATGGCACTCTACCCAGGGTGACAGCTTGAGACTATCTCAAAAAAAAAAAAAAAAAAGATTCAATCATAAGATAATAGAATGTTTCTTCTCCCTCATACTTTATTATCACATATACTAAGAGGGCTCAGAATAACAGTGAGTTATAGCTGAAAAGGCTGCTAAATGCAGATTCTCTCTGAGGAGGAATATTTACAGAATCCCAAATCAACAGTGAACTTGGGCTCTGGGGGGTATGTGCTTTGGCTCTCTTTGTCCTGGAGGAGTTCTTTCTCTTGTGCCACCTAGCTATTCCCCCTGGTGTAAGACACTATATAGGACAGAGGGCTGGGAATATACCTGAAGGCACCACTGGGTCCACTGGTGTCAAAACACTGTAGCCTGCTGGTTGGATGTAGGAGGTAGTCAGTGATGTTCCAGAGCTGTGGAAATATGAGGTCTGTTGGGTCCCATGGTGGGATATAGTCTAGTGTGGCTATACTTTCCAAATAGTGCTGTGTGGCAGCTCTTTGGGTCTTCAGATGTGAATTGGACCCATGTTTGTTCTCTCAGGAATAGTGCAGTCATGTGAACTGCAGGCAGCTCAGTACACTAGGCTTAAGGACTGCAAAGCCTAGGGCCTCTACTGTGGCTTGAATTTCAGGTGTCTATGGTGGGACTATGGATCTCTGGGTATCTCTTTCTTACCTCTACCATGAAATGTGAAATTCCTCCTGATTCCAAACCATTCCTGGCTGGGCTAGTTGCTTCTTCACTTCCCTTTCCTTTCATGCCTAAGAGGTTCCTTGTATCTCCCTGCTGAATTCTAGGTTCTTTCTAAGATGCTCTCTTTGATGTATGGTTATCTACTTGCTGTTTTGGCCCTTCTTTGTGCAGGAGGTGAATGTCAGGCACTTGTCGTCAGCTATTTTGACTGGAAAACTAGTCAAGGAGGATTTATCTCAGGGCTACAAGGATGTTTCACATGTGCAAATCTATCAATGTAATATACCACATTAAAGGAATGAAGGACAAAATTATATGACCATTTTAGCAGATGCAGAGAAAGCATTTGACAAAATTTAACATCCTTACAAATGAGGTACAGAAGGAACATACTTTAACATACTATAGGCAATAGATGAGAAAGGCACAGGTAACATTATATTCAGTGAACACATGAAAGTGTTTGTTCTAAGATTTGGAAGAAAACCAGGATGCTTCTCTTACAACTTCTATTCAGCATAGTATGAAAGTCCTAGGCAGAGCAATTAGGTAAGAGAAAAAAATAAAAGGCTACTAAATTGGAAAGAAAGAAGTCATGTTATTATTTTGTGAAGACAATATGATCTTCTACATAGAAAACCCTAATGATTCCACCAAAAAAACCTGTTGGAACTGATAATAAATTCAGTAAAGTTTGGGGGAACAAGATAAACATACAAATACAAGCAGAATTTTATACACCAATAATGACTTAGTCTAAAAAGAAATTAATAAATCAGTCCCATTTACAATGGCTACAAAATAATAGTTACCTAAGAATAAATTTAATGAATGAGATGGAAGATTGCTACAGTGAAAACTATAAAACATCAATGAAAGAAATTGAAAACACAAATAAGCGGAAACCTATCTCATATTCATGGATTGGAAGAATTAATAGTATTAAAATGTCAATACTATTACATATGTCAACATGTAAATTAATTGGAATCTACATGTTCAGTGAGATCTCTTGTCAAAGTTCTAAAGACATTCTTCACAGAAATAGAGAAAACAACTCAAACTCAACCCAAACTTTGTATGGAGCGAACCACAAAAGACCTCTAATACCTAAAGTAATCTAGAACAAAAAGTCCAAAGCATCACACTACTTAAAATATACTACAAAGTTATAGTAATCAAAACAGCATGGTACCTGCATAAGAACAGACACATAGACAGGAGGACCAAAACAGAGATTCCAGAAATAATCATTGCATTTATGGTTGTTTTTGGACAAGGTACCAAGAGACCACACTGGGAAAAGACTGTTTCTTCAACAAATGATGTGGAACAACTTAATATCTCAATGAAGTAGAAAAAATTAAAACATTTTGAGATAAACCAGGCTCTGAAAGACACACAACCAATTATCTCACTTATATATTGAACTCATAAAAGTAGAGAGCAAAACATTGGTTACCAGAGAACAGGAGTAGTGTGAGTTGAGAGGATGTTAGTCAAGGGTACATAATTTCACTTCAGAGGAATAAATTCAACAAGTTCTGTTATACATCATCATGACTATAGTTAATAACAATGTATTGAATTCTTAAAAATTTTGTGTTCTCACCACAAAGCATGTTAAGTATGTGAGGTAAAGCAGACATTAATTAGCTTGATTTAACAATTCCACTATACATACAGTATATATATTTTGACATAAAGTATATTTTAAAACACAAATAATACATACAATATTTTGTCAGTTATATAAATAAATAAAGATTAAACAAACAAAACCAACAAAAACCTTTTTGCTTATTTAACCTAGCCAGGACTTAGTCACACATATTCATGGAACCATTTTTTAACAATTTTTTTCTTATAGTATACCATAACTATATAAAATACAGAAAATGTTATTAATGTTTATGTTCATGGCAACTTTATTTATTCTGTCAATTACTTGGCAGGAAATATTGGGAAAGAATCTACCAGTTGATTAAAATACAATATACCCACATAATAGTATAGTATGTACTTATTAAGCATAATGGTTAGGTAGTATTTTATGTATTTCCTTTTTAAAGGCAAAGGAAAATACTTATTATGTAGCATTATGTAAAAAAGGTAAAACATGAAATACTTTCACTTTCACAATCATAAAACATTAAAATACCCTAAAATATAAAATATTTTGTATTTATGAACTATTTTGTTTAGTGGGTATGATTATTGGTCATTAAAATGCTGATTTATTACTTTGTATTTTTATATACATGAATATTCTTGAAATGTTGAGCACAAATATTCAGATGCTAAATTAATTACAAATACAAAATTAAAATAATGTAATTTTTGTTGATTTTGACATACTCCTAAGAAACACAAAGGAAATAATGGAAAAGACTGTTGTTTGACTAAATTATATGTGAGGTCTCATGTATACCTTAAGATAAATGGACAGACAAAATGGGGCAATGTTTTAATAAATATTGCTTTCTTGGACAACTGAAAGATTTAAAATATATTACACGTTAATAATAATGAAATCAATAGGCAAATTATGGCTATTTCATATGCTGGCATATTTTACAGCCAGAAAAATAATGCTAATCTATAACAAACACTTATATGTGAAAATGATAGTTTTATATATGTAAAAAATATAAAGCACAATGACAAAAAGAGGGTAAATAATACAAATAATGTATGTATCTCCTTTATGCATTTAATCATCTCCAGTCACTTTTTTTTTTTTTTTTTTTT
>NW_003852778.1:138850-157441 GCF_000181295.1 Otolemur garnettii
AAAAAAAAAAAAAAGAAATTGATCTCTTATTGAACTGAAACTTTGAAAAGCACACATCAAAACTTCCCTAGTGGAATACTATTCAGCCATAACAAAGATGGAGACTTTTCCTCTTTTGTATTTGCCTAGATAGATTTGGAGAACATCCTCCTAATTATCACAAGAATGGAAAAGTAAGTATCCAATGTACTCAATACTAATACAAAACCAGTAGATGAACAACTACATGCCCACATGAGAGAAAAACACAACTATATTCAAATAGGGGGAAGGGGAAGGAGGAGGAGAGATGGAGGAGAGGGAAGGAGGGAGAGGATTTGGTAAGCTCTCACCTAATGGGCACAATGTAGGGATATATGGCACACCTCCTGGGTAAAAGACTCAACTATAACTTGGACTTTACCTAGCAAACACAAACAATGTAACCTAATCATGTGTGTGTGTATGTGTGTGTGTGTATACATATTTTATATATATATATATGAAATTTAAAAAAAAACCTTCCCTAGTGGACTTACTTCAAAAACATAGACTCATTGAGATGTTTATCTAGTTTGAATATTGAATCCAGTCTGACACCTACTAGGACTGTTAGGGTTCATGTCATATATGGTTAGAAATGTTGAGAAGATAGGAGTTTCATTTTTATTCCTAAATAAAATAGCTTTCATTCATAAAATCATACAACTTTTGGACATAAGATATGAGTCACTTGGTCCCAGATCTGTTTGTTCTCGATCCTGTGAAGATGGGATTCAACATAAGAGGAGCCAGAATGCAGACATTGGCCAGCATCCAAAGGTGAGGTGTGGTATCCAAAGCAGTGACTGACAGCTGAGAAAATCCCAGGCCCATAGAAGAGGATGATGAGACAGACATGGGAGCCACAAGTATTGAGAGCTTTGCAGTGAGCATCTTGGGATGAGATATGGAAAACTGTATGGAGAATAAGCATGTAAGAAATAAAAATTAGCATGACATCTGAAGTCACTTAGACATTAAGACAAAAAACCCAGGGTGACATCCATAGCTCATTGGGTAGGGCACCAGCCACTTGCACCAGGGCCAATGCATGCACGTTGCTACCCACTGCTCTTCCCCATATTCCTCATAACATTTCTTCTGAAAAGACTGACGTTTTGCAAAAGTAATATTCTTCCAGGTGGCACCTGTGGCTCAGTCAGTAGGGTGCCAGCCCCATATACTGAGGGCTGGTGGGTTCGAATCCAGCTGGGGCCTGCTAAAATGAAAAAACAGCCAGCCATTGTGGTAGGTGCCTGTTGTCCCAGCTACTTGTGAGGCTGAGGCAAGAGAATCACTTGAGCCCAAGAGCTTGAAGTTGCTGTCATCTGTAACGCCACAGCACTCTACCAAGGATCACAAAGTGAGACTCTGTCTCAACAAAAAAATGACAAAAAACCTATACCAGATGTTTACTTGGATGTCACTACAGGAAAATTTGGCCAAGACAATGTGCTCACCATCAGTGTCTGGACAAGTATTACTTTTTCTTTCTTTCTTTCTTTCTTTTTTTTTGTAGAGACAGAGTCTCTCTCTGTCATCCTTTGTAGAGTGCCGTGGCATCACACAGCTCACAGCAACCTCCAGCTCTTGGGATTAGGCGATTCTCTTGCCTCAGCCTCCTGAATAGCTGGGACTACAGGTGCCCACCACAATGACTGGCTATTTTTTGTTGCAGTTTGGTGGGAGCCAGGTTGAACCCACCACCCTGAGTATATGGGGCTGGCACCCTATTCACTGAGCCCTAGGTGCCGCCTGGAAGAGTATGACTTCTGCAAAAAGTCAGTCTTTTCAGAAGAAATGTTGTGGGGAATATTGTACCATAACTTCTCAGAAAGACAGTCACTTCAATTGTTCCAATCATGGAGTTTGTAAGAATAATGGTGTACCTCAGTGGGTAGCAAATGGTAATGCAGTCAAACACCATCACCAGCAAGATCCCTGACTCATAGATGAAGTTAGAACGGATGAAGAAGAGCTGAGTGATGAAGTGATCCAGAGAGATCTCCCCAGCACAGAACCAGAAGATGGCCAAGGCCTGTGGGACTGTGGATGTGGGGAGGACAATTTCTGCTCCAGCCAGCATGCCAAGGAAGAGGTACAGGGGCTCATGGATGCTGTGCTTCATGAGGACAATGAAGATGAGCAGGCCATTTCCAAGCAAAGCAGTGGCAAATGAAATGAAGAAGGGGGTGGAAATCCATGTGCGCTGGTCCTCTAGGCCAGGGATATCAGCAAATGGAAGACTGTGTGGCTAACACCGGTGCTGTTTATGGTAACCATATCTGAAATAGATGACCTGGGTTCTTGTTTATCCAGAGTGTCGAAATTTCACATTGTACTCAAAGATATTTTTCTGATGTAACCACCAGCGTATGGCATCTGCCTCATTCTTTCTCACAGCTGATGTGCCAGGAACTATGTAGGAAGAAAAGATGAATAAGAAATTATGGGTGGTGCCTGTGGCTCAAGGAGTAGGGTACTGGCCCCATATACCGGAGGTGGCAGGTTCAAACCCAGCCCCAGCCAAAAACTGCAAAGAAAAAAAAAAGACATCATTTGTGTCTTCCATGGGGTAACAGTACTTTCAGAAATATAGACATTTATTTACACTATTAACTAAAATAATATGATAAGTAGACATATGAGTAGCTCTAAAAACTGCCATGGGATCACAATGGAAAGAGTAATTTGGTCTATTTGTAGGATGTCATTGGGTGGAAGTGAACCAGGTGAAGAATGGGATGAAATCACTTGGAAATTTAAGGAAAGACTTAGAAATATTGAATGCATTTATAATAAACCAGTTGATAGTCCTGTGTGATTGTGTGATCACATTTATTATGAAGTAGTCGAAAGATAGAAACAGAAGTATATTGGCTCTGATTATAAATTAAGGAGTTCAGACCTTATCCTGAGAGGAGATGGGGAGCCAGTAGAGGTTTTTAAATTGAAGTGCATCATGTATATTTATTTGGAAGTAATTGGAGAACAGATTAGAAGGGAGAAATAATTTAAAAGGAAAGTATAGTGTTTCACAACTAGAAGAAAATGATGTGTTGACAAAACAGTTTTAAAATTATCTATATTATGTCACTCACTGTTATAAAAATATTATTTATATTATCTAATTTATTATTTGTAACAACCCAGGGAATTATAGCTGTTGGTTGTCTGAAATTTTTTGTATTAAGAAGGGTTGTGAAACTTGGCACTGCTAGTAAGGAGTAGAACTTGGATTTGAAGTTCTCTAACTATAGAAGACATCATTTTCTGGCTTCTGAAGTAAGTCAAGGGGCAAGAGAGCTTACTGAGTTGAGGAAAAATGACAAGGCTGTGTGGTTGAGCACAAGAGATGGTATGGAGAACCCCTGAGCAGGATACTGTGCCCTATCCTCAGGATGTAGAGCATAGCTAATACTATAAGGGGTTTGAAATAATTTATTTATTTATCTATTTTTTTGTTTAAGAAAAGTTTTACTAAAGTGTTAGTATTTCAGCAAAGTTATTGCAACAGATTTAAAAGGCAGACAGACACAACTATTAAATAGTGTAAAATAAAAGAATTTTTACACAAAATATTATACAAATCTATGGGTTTTTTTGAGTAACTAACAGACCCAGCAAAGAAACTAAATCTGAAAGAGTAAATCCAGTATTAGCACCTACAAAATCTCAAAGCAAAACTTTGAACCGTTTCATTTTCCTAATGTATTTTTTAGCTTTCTCCTGAACACAGTGTTCTCACACCCCACAGTATGATAGGCATAAGAAGCCCTTATACTAAGAATAGCCAAAGAAGAGCAAGAAACACTGACTCAGACTTGAGAGTTTTACTTGGAAATAACTTACTGAATTTGACCCAATCATGAGATTTCTGTGCACTGAATATTGTATATGAGAAAATTCTGTGAGTCATGAGATTTGCCAAAAGGGATAGTTAAAAATTAGTAATATACAGTATTATTCCTATCAATTTTTTTCATAAGTTATATTTATAACAAAACTATAATTAAAATATTTATTACACGTGCTTGTGACATGTTCAGGGACACAGCAGGGATGTTCATATGTCTGATGGTCTGGTGTCCACGTCATTGTGCTTACTTATGTTTGTGATGAACAAGCAACATACACCACATCTTCCCAACATTCAAGGTAATGCAGTGACATAAAATTTTCCAGAGAAAATAATCGGAAATTGTATTAAATATTGCTTTATTTAGGAATAATCTCTATCATAAGACAAATAACATTTTACATTATTTTTTCAATCAGCTTCAGTTTGAGAAACCGAATAGCAGAAACAGATCTTAACATCCGAATCATGGCAAAACTGGTAGTTCTTTGAAATCTGGGAGCTGCAATAGCAAAGCTGCAGATACAGCCAAGTCCTGAAGGAAGCATCTTATTAATTTGGGGGGATCAGACTGAACACTGGCTAAGCTATGATGTGATGAAGTCCACAGCCACCTGAGAAGCTGGCCCAGAGAATGAAGAGAACCAATGGTACATAGTGGTGGCAGATAAGAAATAAACTCTGTATTGGGCAGGGCTGACCAAGTGCACATTTTGTTAAATGGTTTTGAATGAAATGATTCATTGTGATTTCTCAGAAACTAGTCAGAAGATTACAGAGTTCTACACAATTTGGAGACACAGCGTGAACACTGAGAGCCTAGAGGTCACACCACGTGTGGGATTTAGAAAGCTAGTCCTTGGCACCGTGGCTCTGGTAGCAGATACAAAGGAATGATGCTCTGGAGAGAAGGTAGGCACACTCTGCAATCAGCCAGTGGATAGATGAGGGTCCTAGCTGGAGGTGGGATCTTCAATTCCATGGTTTATCTTCCACTTCTCATGCCTCTGTCTTCATAAATGGTGATTTTAGTAATTTGAAATCCTCCCTCAATAGGATCTGTCAGGAATAGGCCTTGGGGAGCATATATCTTCTCATTCTGCTCTTGAATGTGTTTGGAGACTTTCTTCATAACCTTCTCATAATGAGTTTCCATGCATAAGAAGATGGTATATGCTGTTAAACAAGCTAAACAGCCTTCAAGATAGGATTGGCCCCCAACCTTCTCAACTTCTGCATAAAGGTTATTTAGAGTTTGAACTGTTTCTTCAAACTGCTGCCTATCAATCTGGTGTTACAGCTCTGTGGTGAACTTGGTCTGGAATTGGCAGCATGTGCCACTGCTGTAGTCTCCCTGAATGAATATCTTCCTGGACACTGGTGCCTGCTGCAGCCTCTGGGCAAAGATAGGATGGGCTGCGCCTTCTCCTCTGCCCTCCAGCTGCTGTCTCATTGCCTTCACCATCCTGAAATAATTTATAACCTAAATTCCAACAGTTTTTGATATTTTATACCCTTTGATATATCTCTTTACCCACCAGTCATAAAAGGCTTCTGGTAAATCCATAAAAGAATTGTGCACCTGCAAGCTGAAGGCTGAAATAATTAATAAAACCTCTTCCTTCCAAAATACTACAGAAAGAGAGGGGCTCAGGTGCTTTCAAAGAAAAAGGGCAAATGGACCCCAAATAGATAACTGATGGAGAAAAAGAAGTTGAGTCAGATTTAGATAATCTAGAAGAAAACCAGGTGATTAAGTAGCCAGAGGATTTATTGTTCTTATGGAAACATAAGTAACATTATATATGAAATAAATGCTCTTCACTCTCAAGGCAGAGTGGTTTTCAGGCAGTGATGATTTTGTTTCCCAAAGGACAGTTATGAATGCCTCAAAACATTTTTGTTTGTCACAAGTGGAAAGTGGTTGGTTGCTACCGGCTTTTAGAGGCCAGGGACGCTGCCAAACACCCTGCAATGCACGGGAGAGCTCCCCCCACCCCCCAGTGATCGACTGGCCCCAGTGTTTATAGTGCCAAGATTGAGAAAATCTCCTCTCGATCCTGCTTGTTCCTGCACCCCCTTAGGCCAGGTGTTAAACTTGATATTCCATCAAGTTGGTCCTCAGGAAGTGGACCAAGGTAATGGGAAACATAGAGGTAATGAGAAGTTCAGAGAGCCAAGGGATGAAGAAGCATTGATAAGCAGCTACCAACCAGCTACCAACCAACAGCTACCAGCTACTGTTTATTCAGTAGTGTCTTGTACTCAGCAAGTACAGAAAATCATTGAACCTACAGGTTCAATTCTACTTTTTTCTCAACTTACATTTTTATTTTTTATTTTTTTTGAGACAGAGTTTTACTTTGTCACTCTCAGTAGAGTGGTGTGGCGTCATTAACTCATAGTAACCTCAAACTCTTGGGCTTAAGCAATTCTCTTGCCTCAGCCTCCAGAGTAGCTGGGACTACAGGCACCCACCACAATGCCTAGCTATTTTTAGAGATGGGGTCTCACTCTTGCTCAGGCTGGTCTTGAAACCGTGAGCTCAGGCAATCCATCTGGCTTGGCCGCCCAGAGTGCTAGGATTACAGGTGTGAGCCACTGTGCCCAGCCCTCAACTTTAACTTTTGAAAAAGGAAATTCATGCACCTCTTTCTGAATAGTGGCTGAAAGTATTGATAATGAAATCACTTGGCAGGAGAGCCAGGAGAGGCTTGTGCTGGAACACAGGTGTTTAGATGGGCCTAATCAGTCAGGATTGTGGATGGCCATGTCCACATGTTCTGTTTCTGTGGCCACAGAAACACTGTGAGAATTGACACTTCCCCAAGGAAAGCCCTCCTCCAAGAGGAGGTGCAAGCAAGTAAAAAAGGTGTGAAAATGCCAGGAGGGGCTGAAGGTCAACTATAGTATCATATTACTGAAAAGAAATGGCAGGAAAAGGAGAAGAATTGATTCTTAAATAAATAAAAGAAGGATCTGGAGGAGGACTAGCTTCTAGATGTCAATGGATGACGAATGCTTTAAGGATGACAAGGAGGATGTTTTTGGGAAGCCAGGGAGCTCAGAGTTCAGGGGTTAGTTTATGAGAGAAGTTGCCTGAATACCATGGCTGCTTGTCTAACTGAATCATCCTGGGAAAACTTCTTAAATGCCTTATAAAGAATATGAGATCTAGGTACCTTCAGCATCCCAGAGAAGTCATTTTGCTTTGGGTTGCTAGGAGAACTGGTCCTATTCAGGGCACATTCACCATTTCCCACACATTTACTACATCAGGTGCCTGGGCAACCCATCTCCCCAAAGCTCATTCCTGCCCTTTGCTTTTGCAAGCAGTATTATCATTAAAATTCCAATTTTATTTATTGTGAGCTCATTGAGTTTTGAAATTTGTTTTTCTTCTGTGTATTTTTACCTCCTCCATGAATCACAAATGTTCCTAATGGCATCTAGAATTATAAATCTTTTCCAGAAAACTTTCAATTTACTTTGCCTAGGGCTATCAGAAGAATTACTGTCTATGGCAGCTACAAAAAAATACTTTTTAAAGACTAAAACTACAGTCTTGCAAAAAATACTTTTTAAAGAATAAAACTTGAAAATGGAAATTACTCCTTGATCCACGGGCTGCAGAATGAAAACAATATCCATCTCTTTGCAGCTATCTGTCAGACTCTTGTGTGACCAAATGCATTGTTACCGAGTGGTAATATTTTGAAAGGAATCTTTTTCTTAGCAGTAGTTCTCAACAGTGGGCTTAAAACATTCAATAAACTATGTTGTAAATAGATGTGCTGTCATCCAGGCATGGTTGTGCCCTTTATAGCATTTACAGAATTTAGGCAGAATAGATTTAGTATAGTTCTAGGATTCTTGGAATGGTAAGTGAGCATTGGCTTTGTAAAATCACCAGGTGTATTGCATATTAGAGTCAGTCTGTCTCTTTTAGCTTTGAAGGCAGTCATTGACTTATCCTCTCTAGCTATGGAAGTCTTAGATGACATCTTGTTTCACATAAGGCCACTTTATTTACAATGAAAATCTATTATTTAGTATAGCTGCCCTTATCTTAGTTATATCTTCTCATGGTATTTCTATATCAGCACTTACTGTTTCACCTCATATTCTTTCCTTAAACTTCATGAAGCAAAATCTGCTAGTTTGAAACATTTTTTTTGAAGCTTCCCCACCTCTCTACCTTCATAGAATTAAAGATAGTTAGGGGCTTGCTCTGAATTATGCTTTGGCTTAAGGGAATAAATGTTGCCGCTAGTTTGATTTCTACATAGTCCACTAACACTTTCTCCTTCTCAATGATAAGGTTTTTCACTTTCTTATCCTTCATGTATTTACTGGATTAGCACTTTTAATTTCCTTCAACAACTTTATTTTGCATTTAAAACTTGACTGTTTGGCAATAGAGCCCTAGTTTTTGACCTATATTGGACTTTGACATGCCTTTCTCAATAAGCTTAATCAATTCTAGTTTTTGATTTAGGGTGAGAAGCATCAGTTGATTGGCAGGATCTCACCTAATGTGTACAACTTGAGGGTGTTTACCATGCTTCCTGGGTGAAGGACTCAACTACAACTTGAACTTTTTTGAAATTTTTTCATTTGTAAATGAAAAAGAATGTAACCTAAACATTTATGCTCTCATATTAATCTGTAATAAAAAATAAAGTGAGAGGCATCAACTATTCCTTTCACTTAACTACTTAGAGGCCATTGTGTTATGTCCATATTGTTGTGTGTCAGAGAGTAGGAAGGGCTAAGGATAGGGAGGGAAATGGGGAAACAGCTACTCAGTGAAGCAGTCAGAACATACACAACTTTTATTGATTAATTTTGTCATCATAGATGGGAACATTTCATGGCACATCCAAGCAATTATAATAGTAACATAAAAGATCACTGGATACAGATCATCATAAGTGATGAAATAGTAACTTGTATTTGAAACATCATACTAATTACCAAAATGCGACCCAGAAAAATGAAGCGAACACATAGTATTGGATAAATCATATCAATAGACTTGCTTGCTGTAGGCTACCATAAACTTTCAATTTGGAAGAAACACACTATCTGCCAGTATAATAAAGTGAAGCACAATAAAATGAGGTATGCCTATACATATATATGTACTTGTATGTACTCAGAGATATGATAACCCTCCTTTCCTTTCCACTTTGTTCTCATTTATCTTTTTCTGTAATCAATTTTAATCTTTTTAAATTCTTTTGTTTTTCTGCAGAATTTAGCATATAATAACATATTTTCACATTTCCCCTCCTTCCTTAAATAAAATGTATAACGTACACTCTTTTACAATTTGCTTTATTCACCTAAAAATATGTTTTGAAAAGAAATCTATACTTGCTCATTATTTTTTCAGGTGCTGAGTAGTTCACTTCATACTTAAAAGTTTACTGTACCAAACTTCCAGACACCAGCTTCACTTGTGGATTCAGTGAAAAATTAAACAATAACAATAATATATTACACAATAAAATAAAAATCTTACAGAAAATCATTAAGAAAATACACTGTTGAAACATTTCTTAATTCATATTATGAACCAGAACAACAAAGATACCCAAACCCAATGAAGGCCTTAAAAGAAAAAAAAAAATTACAGACCAATATTCGTTATAAGCATAGACAAATATTGCAAAATAATAGCATATTGAATCCAGTAATATGTAAAATATGATAGTTTATCAAACATTGAGGAAATTTTCCACTGTAAGACCAGCTCTGCCAGAAGTACACAGAATGTACTATACACACACCAACACAATGGACTACCAGCAAAGACAAGACACCAGGAAACCAAAGGCCAAAGCTTAGTGTCCGTGATGTCCCAAGTGATAAGAACTCCACACTAATTATCAATTCTCTAAATAAATGTGAATGGTTTGAATTCCTGACTGAAGACACATAGGGTGGCTGAATGGATAAAAAAAAAAAAAAAAAAGCCAAGTATTTTCTGTCTTCAGGAAACACATTTAATTCTCCAGAACAAATCATGACAAGGTGAAGAATTCGAAAGCAATATTTCAGGCAAAGAGAAACCAATAGAAAGTAGAAGCTGAAATGCTTTTTGCTTGTACAATTGATTTAAAGCAACAAAAGTAAGAAAGACAAAGAGGGACACTATAAAATGATCAAGGGAACAATATAAGAAGACATTTCAATCCGAAATATTTATGTACCCAACATAAACTCTCCCAGAGCAATGAAATGAACTCTGGCTCGGCCCCTGTGTCTCAAGCAATGAAATGAACTCCACCATGTCTGAACAATATAATAATAAACACCACCATTACAGCCAGGGACTTCAATACTCCACTGATAGAACTGGGCAGATCCTCCAAGCAGAAACTAAATAAAGAAATGATAGACTTAAACATGACTTTAGAACAAATGGGCTTAACAGACATCTCCAGAACATTCCACTCCAAAACTTCTGAGATCAATTATATCCTAGGATACAAATAAAATCTCAAAAAATTTAAAAAAAATAGAAATCATGCCTTGTACCTTTATGGACCACAACAGAATAAAAGTAGAACTCAATTCCAACAGAAACACTCATCTCCACTTAAAGTCCTAGAAACTAAACAACTTATTGTTGAATGATAGTTGGGTCGAAGAGGAGATAAAGAAGGAAATCATTAGGCTCAGCACCAATAACACACTGGTTATGGCACTGGCCACATGCACCAAGGGTGGTGGATTTGAACCCAGCCTGGGCCTGCTAAACAATGACAATTGTAACAAAAAAATAGCTAGGTGTTGTGGTGGGTGCCTGTAGTCCCAGCTACTTGGGAGGCTGAGGCAGGAGAATTGCGTAAGCCCAATTATTTGAGGTTGCTGTGAGCTGTGATACCTTGGGACTCTACCAAGGGTGACATAGAGAAACTCGTTTCAAAAAAAAAAAAAATAAAGAAGGAAATCATTGCATTCCTTGATAAAAATGACAATGAATGCACAACCTATCAAAAACCTGTAGGGACACTGGAAAAGAAGTCCTAAGGGGGAAATTTATTGCACTAAATGCCCAGATCTAGAAATCAGAGTGCAAGTCAACCATCTGATTAATCTCAAGGAACTGGAAAAGGAAGAGCAATCCAATTCCAATTCCAGCAGAATGATGGAAATAACCAAAATTAGATCAGAACTAAACTGGGATCATGCAATATTTTATCATATAAATGTACTAAATTTCCATATTATACAGCATAAGAAAACATTAATGGTTTTCGGTATTTTTAATTTTAGATAATTTTGCATTTTATCCAATAAAATTCACTTAAACTGCACCTGTGAATCGCAGGTTGAATTTGTCTTTAATTTTCATCCCAACCTTCAGCTTCCCAAACCAACAGTTCTCATTATAGTTGTAAGATAACATTTTATTATTCCAGTAAATGAAAACAATTTAATGATGGTAAGCTAGAAATCAGTTTAAAAACAGAACATGTCTTCAAGGACAAGTGCCTACATGTGCACTAAATTTTTAGTATACATATTTCAGTTCTGTTAGGACCTGAATTTCAACAGTAAGAATTGTTGACATACAATAGACACTAGTCCTGAGAACTTATGAAATTGGCCTCAGAACTGATCTCAGACTGATATAAATACATGTCAGTTAAGCATAGCTAGGAAAACAGTAAATAAAAGAATAGTGGAGAATGATATAATTTATTCTTTAAAAAGTATGTACTTATAAACTCATAGGAAGTATCCAGAAGAATAAACACTGTTTATAGTTTCTTCTATGGATAATTGGAGGAAAGGAAAGATTTTCTCCTCATGTACATTGATATAACTTGCCTTTTATATAGTATCAGGACTCTGCTACATACTTCATTCCTGAATATCACTATGGTCACATTCAAAGTACTCCACTTGGAAAGCTATGTACTGATGCTGCTGCCTAATCTACCCTTCAATGCAATTTTTCCTTTTCTTTTTTGCAGTTTAGACAAGGGCTGGTTTTGAACCCACCACCCCCATATATGGAGCTGGCACCCTACTCCTTGAGCCACAGGCACTGCCCACTTCAATGCAATTTTGTAAGTCTTTAGTTTTCTCTGAATGTCCATCATGGCTGCTGTTGTATTACACTTGACATTCAGAATGTCAGTAAAATATCTTTTTTTAAAAAATATTTCCTGGGCGGTGGTGCCACCAGCTCAGTGGGTAGGCCGCTGGCCACATACACCAAGGCTGTCAAGTTTGAACCTGACCCCGGCTAGTTAAAACAATGACAACTGCAACAACAACAACAACAAAATAGCAGGGCATTGTGGCTGGCACCTGTAGTCCTAGCTACTTGGGAAGCTGACGCAAGAGAATTGCTTGAGCCCAAGAGTTTGAGTTTGCTGTGAGTTGTGATTCCAGGGCACTGTCCCCAGGGCAACAGTTTGAGACAGTCTCAAAAAAAAAAAAAAATTGTCTGGCTCATGCCTGTAATCCAAGGACTCTCGGAGGCCGAGGCAGGTGGATTGCCTAAGTTCCCTGATTCGAGACCAGCCTGAGCAACAGCAAGAAACCCTGTCTTGAAAAATAGCCATGCATTGAGGTGGTGGGCAGTAGTCCCAGCTACTTGGGAGGCTGAGGCAAGAGAATTACTAGAGAACCCCAAGAGTTTAAGGTTGCTGTGAGCTGTGATGTCACGAACTCTACCAAGAATGATATAGTAAAATTCTATCTCACAAAAATAAAAAAAGAAGAAGAAATTTCCAACAGTTTGTTCATTACTCTGAGTTAAGCTCTGACATTCTCCCAAGAACACACAAAAACACAAGAATAAAAATGAACATAATGCAGCAAGATACAAACACATGTCAATGAGAACACAACTGTGAGACACTGATATACCAAGATTATGGAGCCTTGCTGAGTGGTTTTTACAGCTTTTCTAGTGTAAGCGCACAGTGGCAAGTTCACAAACATAATTTTCAGATCTCAAATAAATTTCTTTACAATTAGAAAAAGATTAAAAATTAAGAAAATCACATTTCAAAGTCACATCTTCGCCAACATGGTGGCACCCAGTTGGGGCCAGTTCATCCACTGCATGTTCTGGCTGGGGCTGTGCCTTAGCCAGGTAGTATTTAGTTGTAGAATGTTTGGGGATCTATTTGGAGAGGATTATTCCAGTGTGACAAATAATCAGTATGGACAGGGAAAAAAAAATTAAAGACTAAAGTTTTAGGGCTACCTGCTTCTAGAGAATTCACCAATGTAAGTGGAATCAGAAATCAGGGTAGATCCTGTCATCCCAGTTCCCTTCTTCAGACACTTCATTTCACATGTGAATTCAGAGAAGCTTTATTTTGTACAAGAAGAGAAATGAACAAGAAATATTCTTGTTCAAAGGTAAGGATAAGCCTGATGCAATGGTTTGAGTAATACATTTGCAGTGACAGTGCTGTTTTGCTCAGCTTCTGGTCCTAGACCAGGAAACTGCGCCACACACCTCACTGACAGCTGCAGGGAGACCAGCAGTCGAATTCTCTTCGGTGCGCTAGAAACTTTTTTACTTGGAACCTCTGGCCAAGACTTCATCAACTGTCTGTAGCATGGAACCATCATTAAACTGATTGTAAATGATGCAAGAATGAGAAATGTGAATATATGAGAGTATTTTGGACATGAGTTATATCATAAATTATAATTCTTGTAATTAAACCTGCGTGCTATACCACATGAGATTAAAGTGTTTATTATTAGAAATATTTTTTTGCATTATTACTCTTACTGTACACCTAAGTCATGAAGTAGTCTGGAGTTCTCCTTGTGAACTAAAAGAAAGAGATATCTTTTTTTTTTTTTTTATTACTTCTTCCTCCTGTAGTGTTCTCTTGCCCCCCATGTAGCTGGGATCACAAGGTCCAGCTGTCTTGTTGTTGTTGTAGAGACGGAGTCTCACTCTGGCTCACTCTACCTCAGGCGGGTCTTCAGCTAGTCTTGAACCTCTGAGCACAGGTGATCCACTCGCTCGGCCTCCCACAGGGCTGGGACAACGGGTGTGAGCCACCATGCCCGGCCAAGGAATTATCTTGAGACTTAATCTTTGATTCAGTACTTGGAAAATGGATTTGGAGGATTTTACAAATAGAAGACTATAGCCTCAGGATAGAAGCCAATGTCTTCATAGTTGGAATATTATCATGAAGGTTAATTAGGGAACTAATAAAAATAAAGAATATTGAGGAATCTTCAAATTAACACATATATAATAATAGATTTAGTTTATTACTTTCCTTTAGAAAGTTCATTTATAAGTGTGTGCTTCGGTTTACTCATTATATCTAAATCGTATGTAATATGCACAAAGTTATTATAAACCTACTTTAATTAGTATCACCTTCAGTTTTTTCTAATGACACAGACTACCTATTTAATCTAACTAGAAATTAGAAATCTGAATTAGATATTAGAAATTCACTCATGTAAATATAATAATCTCTGTTTGCCCTATAAATCTTATACAGCCAGTGGTTTCATCACTGAACGGTAATCCTTTAGTAAAAATCTACTCTGGCAAGAGTGAAAGAAAGTTTCTGTGTTTGATTATGTGAATAGAAAATTAAATGGTATTTTCTGAACGTGTTAATTGATGTTTTAGAATTATGTATTTTTACTTTTTTTTATTTTCCAAGAAAGCACTGGGGGGAAAAATAGGTTTTGGCCCTACAGGCTGTGTAAATAGCTTTTTTGGTCAGCTTAGTTTGAAAATACATAGTAAATAAGATGTTGTGTCTGTCTTTGAGGTACTGTATGACTGACTTAGCTAGAATATAATGATTCACAAAATAATTTCAAAACAATGTATATAAGGCACATTATAAATTAAAGAAATTAACTTTTTTTTTTTGAGACAGAGCCTCAAGCTGTCCCCCTGGGCAGAGTGCTGTGGCATCACAGGTTACAGCAACCTCCCACTCCTGGGCTCAAGCAAGTCTCCTGCCTCTGCCTTCCAAGTAGCTGGGACCACAGGCGCCCGCCACAATGCCCAGCTATTTTTTGGTTGCAGCCATCATTGTTGTTCGGCAGGCCTGGGCTGGATTTGAATCTGCCATCTTAGGTGTATGTGGCTGGCGCCTTAGCCACTTGAGCCACAGGCGCCGAGCCAAGAAATTAAGCAAAAGAAAAAGATTAAAGTGTTGTTACCATTTGCTATTTGGGTAACAGATTGACCTACATCTGTATTTGTAGCATTTGTTATTCCACAGCACAAACTTGTGAAAGCCATATCTCATAAATTTGTCAGTCAAAGGGGCTATGTCTACTAATGCTTCCTGTTTCAGAGGGTGCGAACAGTTTTGGTATTAAGTGAATCTCTACTGAGGTAGTCCTGAGGTTTCCCAGGTGGAAGCTCTTCTCAGATAGAAAAATTTACCTGGATGTTGATTTCTTCTGGCCATTTCTCCTAATCCTCCAGACACTAGAGAAACACCTATCAGTTATGTTTATGGAGTACCTTCAGGGGAAGGCTATTGTTTTCTGGAGAAACAGTAATCTGAGTATTTCATTTGGACAATAATTCTTCTCCCCAACAATAGAATAATGAAATCAGGCACCTAAAGAAACTAATGAGTCAACTTTTTTTCTCCAGTCTAGCATGTAAGAGGTTTAAGAATTTGTGTTCCAGCTGTCCTGTTTGTTCTGGTACAGAACCAGATTGTTTAGTCAGAGGGGAGAGTGAAGTATTAAGAAATGAATATGGGCTTGGTACCTGTGGCTCAAGTAGCTAAGGCGCCAGCTACATACACTTAAGGTGGTGGATTCAAGTCCAGCCTGGGCCCGCCAAACAACAATGATGGCTGCAACCAAAAAAAATAGCCAGGTGTTGTGGCGAGCGCCTGTAGTCCTAGCTACTTGGGAGGTGGAGGCAGGAGACTCACTTGAGCCCAGGAGTTGGAGGTTGCTGTGAGGTGTGATGCCATGGCACTCTACCCAGGGGGAAAGCTTGAGGCTCTGTCTCAAAAAAAAAAAAAGAAATGAATATGTAGCCCCAGTATATATTGGAAAGCCTTGGCCCACAGCTTTCCATTGGTAAAGAGAAGGTAGACTACCCTTTGGGCTGGGTATCCCTAGAGTCATTGTACTAAATAGTTGGCTGTCCATAAAGGGATCATAGTCATGGACCAAGTATTACCTGTGGACAATGTTGTGCCCATCTCAGGTTGTCAGAATGGGCTGAGATCTGCATTTTCTCCCCAGAGTCTCAAGGTCAGATTCCAGTGGCAGGTGGCATCCCTTAACAAGCATGCATCCACTTTTGACCCTCAATTCCTAAGTTTTAGACTTACCTGTGCCTGGATGACTCTTTTTAGCCTTTGTGTTGCCAGTCTTCTTGCTAACATGACCTCCCAGTCTGCCTTGAGTTTTACTACTGACCATTAATTCACTCTCAAAGGAATCTGGGGTGTCTTTCTGGATCTTTTCAAGAGTCCGTGAGGAGGTTTAACACAGACCATCGGCCTCCAGTTTAGCGGTGGCAAACTAGAGCTTTCTTTAAGCCAAGAGCAGAGCAAGGCCACAGGTTTATAAAAGAGCCACCAGTGACGCAGCAGGGGAAAATCAATTTGAAACACCTTATTCGATTGAGAAAGTCACAACTCAAAAAAGGATCAAAAAAGGCAAGGAAAGCAGGTAGTCCTCCGTTTGTACCACAACCAGAAATGGTCCAGTTTGGCCATATCTTGTAAAAGAAAAAATGTGCTGTTTAAGGGTGGCAGCAGTTACACATACATACTCTGGCATCGTATCTTAGCAACAAAAAGCCAAGAGGTATGAGGAATGAATTAAAGACACAGAGGAAGGAGTGAAAATGTCAGGCAGTAAGAAAAAAGAGGCTAGTGTTTTCAATGATAAAGTTCACTCCTGTTTTTCTTTGCTTCAGTTTCAAAGGAGTAACTCATAACCTTGAGTACTGATCTCAACACCCATAACTAAGGAGATACAGCTTCAGGCAGGCAGAAGAAAATACAGAGCAGCAGATTTAACACTATTGTGGCAGACTGTTGCTGAATAATTGATGCTTGTCACTTTCAGCAAATACACAGCAATCTGATGAGGTTTTAAACAAAGTCTCAAAGCAAAACTAACACTTACTTGGAGATTCCCTTTTCGGCTAGGCCAACCTGTTCACATACAAAATTTTTTATAAATTTACATTTGCACATATTATCCCTTATGTAGACCATTTTTGACATGCTGAAGCCCTGTGTTTGTCAGAATATTTTTTTCTTAAACCATGACTTATTTTAGGACAAATATTGTTATTAGGTTTTGTCCTACACAAAATCATTCTCTTTCCTTTTAGTGTTCCTTGCCACCCATGTTTCTTCATATTCATGAGTTTATTCACCTCTTTGTCCTACATCCTGCTTCCTTCTTCCTTTTTTCCCCTATTTTGAATGGAAATGCGATCCCAGTTAAGTCTTTTCTATTTACAAAGGCATGAGAAGGAGGCCTGGGTTTTAAAGGATCTAGGTCTCTAGGTTAAAGTTCAGACTTCATCAAACAATGGAGTAGGCCAGCTGGAAAGCACCAAAAAAAATAAACAAGGCATCAACAACCAGGGAGCAGAGGGACTTCAGAGTATACTGTAGGTTTGTATTTTACCTTCCATTTTTAAGAAAGATATGAGAGGGAAAGCAGAGGGTGGCTCTAACATTATGAACATCAGTTTGTTTACTATGACACAGAGAGACAGCTACCCAACAACCAGCCTTCTCAGCATCTAAAAGTAGACCTTGTTCTGAAGCTGGAGCGTGTCTACCAAATTAAAAGAGTTCCAGAGAGTCAGAGCTGGTTCAGGGAGTTCATAGGGTCTGGAAGGCAAGTTTGATCCCCCATTTCCAGGAGAGGGAAATGTTACTTCCAGGGCATCTTTCTAGTAGTGAGGGGATGGTCCCAAGAGAGGTCACTTCCTGAGCCATTCCTGACTCCAAGAACCCATAGTCATGGTGCGGTAAGGGCTCTGGCCTGGTGTCTTCTTGCCTGACCCTAGAGTAACTCTGTCCCTGACAACCTTCTTCCCTAGTGGTAGCAACCATTTCAGAAGCTTCCTTCAGCACTGACGCTGGCCTGGCTTTCTTTTACTATATCTTCATCCCAACTCTCCTTATCAAGACTTTAAAAACCTGGTTTAATGTTCTACTTGTGGAGCCAAAGGCCCCTTTGTAAGCTTTTGAATATCAGGCCCAACTGGAGGATGGTGTGTATTGTGGAGATGAAAAAAAAAAAAGAAGGAAATGAAACAGGGGGTAGGTAAGGAGCAACATTACCTAGAAAGCAAAGAGAGTGAGAGCTGTAAGTGTAATAAGTAATGTGCATCAGGCAGCGTGAATTCAGAATGTCTAAATGTTCCATTAGCTTATATTCCTGAAAATGTACACTTTCCTCCCAGATTTTAGCACTAAAATGTCACATATGGGGAATGGATGTCAAGTGTGTGTTCCCTGGTTTTTGGTTTCCCCTGACAAAGCATCGTTACTGGTACCAACACAGTGGAACAAATGAGCAGAACAAGTAGATACAAGTGAGCAAAAGGTCAAAGTTTATTAAAGCACAGTACACTCCAGAGAAGGAAAACATCTACCTTGGCTCGGCGCCTGTGGCTCAAGCGGCTAAGGTGCCAGCCACATACACCTAAGGTGGTGGGTTCGAATCCCTAGCCC
>NW_003852778.1:158018-169734 GCF_000181295.1 Otolemur garnettii
ACTCGCTTGAGCCCAGGAGTTGGAGGTTGCTGTGAGGAGTGAAGCCATAGTACTCTACCCAGGGGGATAGCTTGAGGCTCTGTCTCAAAAAAAAAAGTGGTGAAAATTTTACTGTTTATGAAAATGGGTCACTTGAGGCTACTGTCACCTTACTTGTATGCGTGCTCTAAGATCCCTTTTTGTGGCCTTGGCCATTATCTCCACTTCTGAGAGTCATTTTTGTAGAGCAAACATCAGTTCAGTTTTTGAAAACCTTCCTGAAATGCTTTTCTTGGCAGCCCACTCTGGTAATTTTGTTCCTCTTATTATGGAGAAGGGATCTCCTAGAATCATCTGCTCCTGTTTCTCCTTAGCCCTACCAAACAGGATAAACACAACTTTAAGAAATGATTGACATTTGTTGACTATTTCTCCCATATGAATTATGATTGGAAAAGCATGAGAAATATGTAAAGACACTGTAATATTCCTCACACAGATAGAATATCTTTATGAATAAGATTCAACACTGTCTTCACATTTGCAGGGGTTTTCTCTGTCATAAATTTCATATAGAGAACAATTTGAGCAGAAGTTAAACACTTGTCACATTCTTCACATTCTTGGCATGTCTGTTCAACATGAATTCTACCGTGTACAGAAAACTGCGATTACTGGCATAAAGCTTCCTCACACTGTCATACTGTGATTTTTCTCCAGTATAATCTATGTTTACTAAAAGACAATAATCAGTTAAAACCTTTGCCATATTATTCTCATTTGTAAGATTTCTCTCTAATATGAATTTTCTTACGTGTAGTAAAGTTTGAGCTCTGGATAAGTGCATCACCACACCATTCATGGTTACAGGATGTCTCTCCAGTGTAAGTTCTTATAAGCTTAGTAAGTTATGAACACCAAGTAAGGTACTGCCACATTCTTCATATTTCTAGGGTTTCCGTGTTGTCTTATTATTTTTTTTTTACACACTGGTTTGAACCTGAGTTAAAGGGTTTGCCACACTATTCATATTTTAATGTTTCTCTCCAGAATGAATTTTTTTTTTGTGTGTGTACACAAAGGTTTGAGTACTGGTTAAAGAATTTGCCACATTGTGGACATTCGTAGGGTTTCTACCCAGAATGAATTCTTTTATGTCTAGAAAGATTTGAGTAATAATTAAATGCTTTCCCACATACTAGGCATTTGTAGGGTTTTGCCCCAGAATGAATTCTTTTATGTACAGAGAGATGTGAGGAATTGTTAAAGGCTTTGCCACATTCTTCACATTTGTAGGGTTTCTCTCCAGAATGAATTCTTTTATGTACAGAAAGGGTTGAGTACTGGTTAAAGGCTTTTCCACATTCTTCACATTTGTATGGTTTTTCTCCAGAATGAATTCTTTTATGTACAGAAAGGCTTGTGGAATCATTATAAGCTCTGCCACATTCTTCACATTTGTAGGGTTTCTCCCCAGAATGAATTCTTTTATGTATAGAGTACTTTGAGGAATTGTTAAAGGATTTGCCACATTCTCCACATTTGTATGGTTTCTCTCCAGAATGAATTCTTTTATGTACAGAAAGGCTTGACAAATCGTTAAAGGCTTTGCCACATTCTTCACATTTGTAGGGTTTCTCCCCAGAATGAATTCTTTTATGTACAGAGAGCCTTGAGGAATTCTTAAAGTATTTGCCACATTCTTCACATTTGTTGGATTTCTCTCCAGAATGAATTATTTTATGCACAGAAAGATTTGAGTACTGGCTAAAGGCTTTTCCACATTCTTCACATTTGTAGGGTTTCTCCCCAGAATGAATTCTTTTATGTCGAGAAAGGTGTGAGGAGTAGTTAAAGGCTTTTCCACATTCTTCACATTCATATTGTTTTTCCCCGGAATGACTTCTTTTATGTACAGAGAGATGTGAGGAATTGTTAAAGCAGTGGCCACATTCTTCACATTTGTAGAGTTTCTCTCCAGAATGAATTCTTTGATCTACAAAAAGGTTTGAGTAATTGTTACAGGCTTTGGCACATTCTTTACATTTGTAGGGTCTCTCTGTATTATAAATTGTCTTATAGCTAAGACACTTGTCATCATTCTCACAATGGGAGATTTTCTCTGCAGTATGAAGTCCCCTGCACTTAGACAGTCTTAAGCGAGATTTAAAGACTTTGCAACATTCTTTACATTTGTACTTCTTTTCCACAAAATGGGTTATCTTATGTTTACCAAAGTTTGACCATAGATTTAAGGCTTTCCCATATTTTTTACACTCAAAAGTTATCTCCCTGGTATATATCATCTTGTGTTTATATACATTTGATAATTTTCTGACAACTTTGAAACCTTTACTGCATTGGTAGATTTTTACCATGCATAGCTGTTAAACTTTCGTCTAGTCCATTGTAACATACTTTCTGCTGCTTATACTCATACACCCTATCCCAGTCTTTTATTGAGTTTAAATTCTCAGGGCTATCATTTTCATATCTTCTCAGGATTATCTCTGGCAATAAAATATTCACGCCCAGCACTTGTGAATTGCTCTGGGTAGAATTATTAGCTATAACTGAGAGAAATTTAAAAACACAAAATTATGTCATTGAGTTTCATCACAATTGAATAAATATACATTATAAACTTTATCTTTAAAATTATGACAAGCACAGTAGCAATATGGCATAGTACAGGACACATGCCCTCATAATTTTTGAGATACCAAAAGTAAGAAATATATACTGCATTTTAGCGATTATAAAAGCAAGTGAGAATTTTCAGTCCACCAGGTGAGTACGATGTGAAGAAGTATATACAGGCTGGGTGCAGTTGTTCATGTTTGTAAACCTAGCACTCTGGGAGAATGAGTGAGTAGAATGCTTCAGCACAGGCATTTGAGAGCAATCTGAGCCAGAGTGTAACCCTGTTTATACCAAAAATAGAAAAAAATTGGTGGGGCATGTGGCAGACACCTACAGTCCCAGCAACTCAGGAAGCCGAGGTGAGAATATTTCTTGAGCCCAGGAGGTTGAGGTTGCTGTTAATTATAATACTATAGCACTCTATCTGTGGTGAAAGACACTCTGCCTCAAGAATATATAACTATACAAAATAAAATAAGAAAAAAAATGATAATGACAAAAGGTGGAAAAATGGGAAGAAAAGTTTATTCTACTTATAGACCACAGACATTCTCCCATCTGAAAACAGCACTGTCCATATGAAAGTAAACTTTTTCCTTAAAAGAAAAATAGAGACCTGCATTAACTCTACTGGCTTTTCAGGGCTTACTTTTATTTATTTATTTATTTTTGAGACAGAGCCTCAAGGTGTTGCCCTGGGTAGAGGGCCATGGAATCACAGCTCACAGCAACCTCTAACTCCTGGCCTCAAGTGATTTTCCTCCCTCCGCCTCCCAAGTAGCAGGGACTACAGGCGCCTGCCACAATGCCTGGCTATTTTTTGTTGCAGCCATCATTGTTGTTTGGCAGACCCAGACTGGATTCAAACCCGCCAGCTCAGGTGTATGTGGCTGGCGCCTTAGCCGCTTGAGCCATAGGCACCAAGCTTTCAGAGGTTTTCTAAAGATAGGTTATGTCTCGCATGAGAGAGAGTGCTGAAGGGAATGATACTATAGTTTATAAAACTGATTGGGGGAGCTGAAATCAAAGACAAAATATTGTGGCTCCACGCCTGTGGCTCAGGTAGTTTCTTCAACGTTGTTGTTTAGGTGGCCTAGGCTCGGTTTGAACCCGCCAGCCTTAATGTGTGTGTGGCCAGCACCGTAACCACTGGGCTACAGGCACCAAGCCCCACTGAGAATTCTGAAGTGATTATGTGGGCATCTCCAACTTCTCCCAGCCTTGATCTGGGACTAGTCCCACCCATCCAGAGACCTGAAGGGAGATGCTCACTCATGACAATGGAGACAGGCCTGAAAACCTTGGCACTTTTTGTGTGTATATATGTTTATATATCTATTTGTGTGTATATACACATATATACAGACACTAGAACCTCCAATTGACCACCTTCCTAAGTTCACCTAATGTACATAAAGTGGGCATGCACCGCATGTACGTATCAGTACACTAGGCCAAGTTCTTTATGCTAACCACCTATGTGTGTTGACAAGATTTTTATAATCCCTTGAGTGGTCAGCTTACCAAGGTCTACTGTGTTTCTGTGTGTGTGTGTGTGTGTGCGCACGCGCATAATGCAGTCCTGATAAGCATAACCTAAGCAAGAGATAGTTATAAAACCAGGGTTATTTATGACAGGAATGGTGGCCCATATCAGTAATCTTAATCACTTTAGGAGGCCAAGGCAGGGTGATCACTTGAGCTCAGGAATTTGAGACCAGCCTGAAAAAGATCAAAACCCCTTCTCTACTAAAAATAAAAAAACTAACCAGGCAGTGTGGCAGGTGCCTCTCATCCCACCTACTGGGGAGGCTGAAAAGAGAGGATCATTTGTACCCAAGAGTTTGATGTTGCTGTGATCTACAATGCCTCTGAATTCAACCCCAGGGTGATAGAATGAGAAACTGTCTCAGAAAAGATTTTAAGAGCTGCAACGAAAAAAATAGCTGGGCGTTGTGGCGGGTGTCTTTAGTCCCAGCTTCTTGGGAGACTAAAGCAAGAGAATCGCTTAAGCCCAAGAGTTGGAGGTTACTGTGAGCTGTGATACCACGGCACTCTACCCAGGGCAACAGCTTGAGGTTCTGTTTCCAAAAAAAAAAAAAAGTTGAGAAATCAGGCTCAGTGCCCGTAGCACAGTAGTTCAGGGGCTAGGATGCCAGCCACATATAGTAAGGCTGGCAGGTTCGAATCTAGACCTGGCCTACCAAACAACAATGACAACTACAATCTAAAAATAGATGGGCGGGGCAGCACCTAAGGCTCAGTGAGTAGGGCGCCAGCCCCATATACCCAGGGTGGCAGGTTCAAACCCGGCCCTGGCCAAACTGCAACAAAAAAATAGCTGGGCACTGTGGCGGTCACCTGTAGTCCCAGCTACTCGGGAGGCTAAGCCAAAAGAATCGCCTAAGACCAGGAGTGGGAGGTTGCTGTGAGCTGTGTGATGCCATGGCACTCTACTGAAGGCGATAAAGTGAGACTGTGTCTCTAAAAAAAAAAAATAGACAGGTGATGTGGCAGGTGCTATAGTCCCAGCTACCTGGGAGGCTGAGGCAAGAAAATCACTTAAGCCCAAGAGATTGAGGTTGCTGTGAGCTATGATATCGCACTCTACCACTCTACTGAGGGCAACAGCTAGAGACTCTGTCTCAGAAAAATAAAATAAAGTTGAGAAATTAGAGCATATACAAATTAACTGTTATATTAACTATCACAGTTCATATAAAGACAATGATGAAGTTAAATAACATGAGCTTTTTTATATATTTGGGGGAAGATTCTTAAGTGTTCTGATAAAATTTACTGGCTATACTTTGTGCAGAATCTTATTTGAAACCTTCATTGAGTCAAAAACTATAAAGCAGAAGACATATGCCATCTATCTGAAGTATCCTGAGATGTCTGACCCAAATATTAGTATTAACTGCTCACTCTCACATTTTGAACAGGACACTAAGGCAGCGGTTCTCAACCTGTGGGTCGCAACCGTTTTTAACAATGAAAATAAATCGCCGCATTAGGAAGGTTGAGAACCACTGTGCTAAAGAAAAAAGAAATTGTTTTGAGGCATAGTTTCATTCTGTTGCCCAGGTTAAAGGGCCATTGCATCAGCCTAACTCACAACAACCTCCAACTCCTAGTTTGAAGTAATCCTTCCGTCTCAGCCCCCCAGTAGCTGAGACTACGGGCAACCAACACACTACCTAGACATTGTTTTTTAATTTTAGTAGTGAAAGGATCTCATTCTTGTTCAGGCTTGCCTTATACTCCTGAAAACAAACGATCATCCCACCTCATCCTCTAAGAGTGCTAGGACTGTAGAAGTGAGCCACCATGCCTGCTTAAAGAAAAAAAATTTTTTTTGAGACAGAGGCTCAATCTGTCACCCTGGGTAGAGCACCAAGGCATCACAACTCTCACAGCAATCTCCAACTCCTGGGCTCAAGCGATTCTCCTGCCTCTGCCTCCCAAGTAGCTGGGACTATAGGCGCCAGCCACAACACCCGGCTATTTTTTGCTTGTACTTGCCATTGTTGTTTGGCAGGCACAGGTTGGATTCGAACACACCAGCACCTTAGCCGCTTGAGTCACAGGCACCGAGCCTAAAGAAAATTTTTTTAAAATGTTTCAGAGATCCTCAAAAATATACAAATATTTTTATATTCTAAAAATCAATCAAACAGCAGTCAGAGTTTGTAGTCCTGTATAAGCCATAGAAAGTTCTTCCTTTTCACTGTAAACTAGAAAGAACATCCCTGAAAACTAAACTCCTTCTAGAAATTAAAAAGAAAAGGCCAGGCACCTATAATTCCAGCACTCTGGAAGGGCAAGGCAGGTAGATTGCTTGAGCTCAACCAGTAGGAGTCCAGTCCAAGCAACAGCAAGACTACGTCTCTTAAAAAGAAAAACTACCTGATCATGGTGGCAGGCACCTGTAGTCCCAGATACTTGGGAGGCTGAAGCAAGAGGATTCCTTGAGCCCAAAAGTTTGAGGTTGCTATGAGCTATGACACCACGAAACTCTTCCCAGCATGACAAAGTGGGACTCTGTTTCAAACAAATCTAAAAAAATTACAAAGAAGAACAGGGCCAGGCATCATGGCATACACATGTAAACCGAGCACCTGAGAGGCCAAGGTGAGAGGATTCCTTGAATTTGTGAGTTTGAGATAAACAAGAGCAAGAGCAAGACTATAATTCTATAAAACACAGTAAAAACATTTGCCAGGCCTTGTGGAGAAACCTGTTCTCTCAGCTACTTGAAAGGCTGAGACCGAAAAATCACTTGAAACAAGATGGTTAAGATTGCTCTGTGCTACCTGATGCCATGGCACGCTAGTCTGATGGCAACACAGTGAGACTTTGTCTCAATGAGAAAATAAACATAAGAAATGAAAACAAGAACAGAGGTGCCTTTATGTAACAAGAAGAGAAAGAAACCCAGGCTTCCCAGAACTCATTTCAAATGAAGCTGAGCTTCCCTAATCACCTTGCATTGTTTGGTTTCCTCCTTCAACTTGGGACCTCTGACCAGTGTTATCTGCTTCATTCACTCCAACCTACCTGGGTGCTTGACCACTGTCTGGTGAGTCTTCACCTTCCAGGGTTCTTTCCTTTGCTCCAGACAGGTGATGAGGTCCGGCTTAGAGACAGCAAGCCCTGTTTCATTAGAAAACAAAAGATAACATGATGCTTGTTGGGCTTCACCAGTTAACAATCTAGTAACTTCGTAGAGCAGAAAACACAACATTTTAGAGATCCTAAAAGAATAATCTAAAAATAGAGGTTTCTGACAGAAACTTTGGAATATTTTAAAAGCATTTAAAATGCTCCACTACCCAGTACTATGGAAATAAAATTTGGTGCTAGAAACTAGACTTAAAGGTATGGGCAACAATTTCTAAGGTCTATATTTTTGAATTACTATCAATGAACCGAAGGATTAGCTCAAGAAAGGCTAAAATTAATGCCAAGATAACATCTGAAATATTTTCTTTTCTATACCAAGAACTTATGTTTTCCTTAGAAACAACAATTTGAAACTAAGACAGTCAAAGAAGAATCTACACACAACCCACCTACAAAGAAACAATATGAAATGCTTAGTGTACTGTAGGAACTGTGTATGCAAGTTATCCTCACCTAGGAAGACCAGATTTTTATAGGTCTCTAACATGACATCTCGATACAGATTGCGCTGAGCAGGGTCCAGGCAGGCCCACTCATCCACAGAGAATTCTATAGACACATCTCTGAATGTCAACAGTGCCTGAAAAAAAAATTAAAAAACTAAAAAGAACAATATTTATTATGATGCCAAGGGAAGACTTAATTTCATTTTTACATAAATGAATGGATCAGAACTTTCTTGACTTACATAACTGAATGGTATCATGTGATAAGTACAGCTGAGAGATATTCCTTCATGTGCTCTCTAACCCTGAGGAAAGATGATGAGATAACATCCACAATCCCAGTGTAGATACTATGGTTTTTTTAGGTTACAGTGCAAAAATAAAGCTACCAATATAGGCATGTGTATTTCTGTGCCTTACTTATATCATACACTATAAGCTGTGCATTTTTCTTTTCTTTTCTTTTTTTTTTTTTTTTGAGACAGAATCTCATGTTGTTGCTCTTGGTAGAGTGCCGTCACGTCACAGCTCATAGCAACCTCACACTCTTGGACTCAAGACATTCTCTTGATTCAGCCTCCCTTGTAGCTGGGACAACAGGTGCCCCCTACAATGCCCAACTTTTTTTGTTGTTGTATGTTTAGCATGCTCAGGCCAGGTTGTGACCTACCAACCAAGTGCATTTGGCCAGCGCCCTAACCACTGAACTACTACTTTAGGTAGTTAATGCCATCTTCTGTAAAAGTGCATGCACTTCATCTTTGCTTCTTTTTTCTTGATACAGTCTCACTTTGTCACCCTATGTAGAGTGCCATGCTGTCATACTTCACAATAACCTCACATTCTTGGGATCAAGAGATTCTCTTGCCTTAGCCTCCCCAGTAGCTGGGACTATAGGCACCTGCCACAACACCTGAGGATTATTTATAGACGGGTCATGCTGTTGCTCAGACTAGACTCAAACTGATCTCAGGCAATCCACCTGCTGTGGCCTCCCAGAGTGCTAGGATTGCAGGTGTAAGCCTCTACTCCTGGCCTCATGTACTTCACCTTATTCGACATAGAACTGATGGAGCTTCCAGATGGAGCTTCCAGCTTACCTAAATAGCATGTATTCCCCTTCTTTCCTAAAATCTAATGCAGACTTATCCATAATGGCAATCTTAGGTATTCACATTTTCCCATTTTATATAGGCACAAGGAAAACGTTTTCAGTATTATAATACATAATATATATATGTATGTGTGTGTGTGTATATATATATATATATATATTTTTTTTTTTTGAGTTAGAACATAAATTTATAGTTTAAATTTTTCAGGGGACATGAGAAGCCTGGCTGGCTGGAGACAATGGAAATAAAACTATGCTATACAGGTAAGGGAAGAGAAGTTTTCAGAGTCTCTTGAGTATTGTAATAATAGGGCAAAAGAATATTTGAAACTCATTAGGCAAGAACATCACAAGTAGAGAAGCAAAGGTTTGCAAGTTCTAAATACGCAACACTGCAGGAGAAGAAGTGGGCACAGCCCTGGACCTGGGACACATTTACCTGAGAAGCAATCATTGCTTTCTCTTTTCCTCTTTTTCATTTCCTTCTCAGGTGAGATTATCTGGATACATTACAGCTGCACCTGTACAGTATGCCTTTAAAGACATCAGTTTGACACCTTCACCTGCTACCACAATATCCAAAGGCAGAAGGATGATAGAGTATAGAAAAATATTGACCCTTTCCTGTTTTTTATCAATGGAGACAGTCAGGAACAAGAAGGTTCTGAATATAGTGCAAAGTGTAAGTTTATTATTTCTTGACATTGGGTACCCTAGCCTGCAGTAATTTCTACTATGGCAATGGGAATATGGGTCATGCTATCTTACGCACATTAAACCTAAGATAAGCAGGCCCTGTGACCTCCTTATGGAAGAAAGACTAAACTTTCATAAATACATCTGGGTGCTTGGTGCCCATAGCGCAATGTTATGATGTCAGCCACATACACCAAGGGTAGCGGGTTTGAACCCGGCTCGAGCCTGTTAAACAACAATGACAACTGCAATAAAAAAAAATAGCCGGGCATTGTGGTGGGTACCTGAAGTCCCAGCTACTTGGGAGGCTGAGGCAAGAGAATCGCTTAAGCCCAGAGTTTGAGGTTGCTGTGAGCTGTGACGCATGGCACCCTACCAAGGGCAACATAGTAAGACTCTGTCTCAAAAAATAAAGAAAGAAATGAATGAATAAATAAATAAATAAATGTATCTGGAAGTCTTCATGCTTGACACTACCCTAACCTAAGCATCACATGGAGACAATTAAAACCACATAGATTACACAACAGAGACTACTACAATCTTTGGGAAGGCAGAATCATTGTTAATGGGACTTCATAAACTTGGCCGTGGAACCCTAACAGGAAGCCTGAGCAGAGAACCACTTAGCTAAGCATTGCCTCTTAGGCTTTACTATACACACAAGTCATTTGGTATTCTTGGCCACTCTAAGTATGTGATCCTGCAAGAGCAGAAGTTATTCTGTCTTGAGGCCAGTAACCACTTTTTTTATTATGGCTATGTATGTCTTTGCTTATGAATTTCTGTACATTGAGTACACCTAAGGATCTATTTTCTCATTTTTCTTTTTGGGTTATTAACTGTAGAACTAAGATTGCAGAATTCCCCATGAAGGAAAATACTGAGCAGTGAGCCACCATTTCTGTTGTGGTCTAGCTGATGTCAGCCAGACAGCCAGATGGCAAAAAACCATTGCAACAAGACAGGCTGACCTACACATACAAAGCTCCTACACATAGTTCTCCCTAGTTCCTTACCCCTTTCACCACCTTTTGCTCAGCTAAGGAACATGAGGTGGTCCTTACAACATTAGTCTGCCATCTCCTCATGTTACTGTTTTTTTTGGTTCTTTTTGAGACAGTCTCACTATGTCGCCCTCAGTAGAGTGCTGTAGCGTCACAGCTGACAGCAACCTCAAACTCTTGGGCTTAAATGATTCTCTAGCCTCAACTTCCCAAGTACCTGAGACTACAAGCACCCGACACAACTTCCAGCTATATTTTCTGTTGTTGTTGTTGCAGTTGTCATTGTTGTTCAGCTGGCCCAGGCCAGGTACAAACCCACCAGCCTTGGTGCATGTAGCCAGTGTCAGACTCACTGAGCTATAAGACGCTGCCAATTTCACAGGTTTTAAGTGGGTCTATAAAGTGGCTTAACAATTTCATGTATTCCTCCTCCTAGACTAGAGCAGCACTCAGCTGGTGAAAGCAAACCCAGCACAGAGTCCCTTCTGCTCAACACTTTTTTTTTTTTTTTTTTGGCTGGGGCTGGGTTTGAACCCACCTCTTCCAGCATATGGGGCCAGCGCCCTACCCTTTGAGCCACAGGTGCCGCCCTCAACACTTTAACAACACAAATACCTTTGGTTCAAGGCAGACCAAAAATCACAATCTTTAAACTTAGCATTGTCTGCTGGCCCCTCAAAGGTTCCAGAGGTTAGAGAAGGCAGCCGTGTCTGAGGCAGGACCTGGATTCAGAATTTGGAACTTCTTGGAAACATGGTTATGTGCCCTCTGCACATTCATGGGAATTAGGGAAAAAGAAAAGTGAGAAAGTAGAAGAGTCTCAGGTGTACTCAATATACATCTGTGATTAAAGTTGACTTCCTGGGCCCCATAGCCTCTCGGTCAGTTTTAGGTCTAAAGATATTAGGATAATTGAAAGACAGAGATAAAATGGCTGATTGTGGCCCTACAAAGATATTTCTGTAGAAATCTACAAATTGTCCTCAAAGTCATCCCTAAAGTCACCATACATAGGGAATATGGGAAAAGGAAGCTCAATGGACCTTTACAAAATATATATTTTTTGAGGCAGAGTCTCATTATGTCACCCTTGATAGAATGCCAGGGCGTCACAGCTCACAGCAACCTCAAACTCTTGGGCTTAA
>NW_003852778.1:169837-183010 GCF_000181295.1 Otolemur garnettii
AGGCCCAGGCCAGGCTCAAACCCGCCAGCCTTAGTGTAGCCCTACTCACTGAGCTATGGGTGCCAAGCCCTGACAGCACCATTTCTCATATATAGTTCACCCTAAATTCACCTTGTAATTGGAAAGCACATTTGTGTTTGCAAATTGATGATATTCAGAAGAAGAAAGGAAGTTTATGTCTACAGGATGGAAGACTTGGAACCAGGTGCCTTCTAAAGGCAGGTCCTACACCACATCAGAAACTTTGGTAAAGGTTGCTATCTTTTCAACTATTTATAATTCAAAATCATAACACCTGGGTCCTAGAGAAACATAGTCCTGAATTTAAAAAAAGACAGAAGTCTATTTATCTGGTAAGATTATTTACATAAATTTCAAAGGGGCAGAGAAAACATTTACACACAAAATATTCTAAATTAAAATCATTAAGCAAAAGGAGAGAGTAAAATCTTTCTCTTCATATTCAACTTGGAGTATTCAGTCTGGTATTTCTATTTTATATTTATTCTTGCAACAGACAGGTGTAGGGTCACTTTTTGGAACTCATGGCATAATTCCAGGAGCCAAGAGTTAAGTTACCAAAGAAGTAACCTAAGCCACACTGTGTACCCAAAAGAGGATTTATGACGAAGAAAATAATCAGAAGACGGGTGCTAACATGGACCCATGGGTGGACAAACTGTAGAGCTTGTGGAAATATTGGGTGAGGCTGTAAAAGAAACTAAGAATCTAAGGAACAATTCCTTATGCAAAAGCAAAGGTGAAGCCCAGAGGCTGAGTCATTCAAGACCCATTTCCAAATGAATAGTTACTAACAATAGGTATCATCCAGACCCTCATGGAAAGGTAAAAGTTCTCAGGATTCTAAAAGCACTCTCATCAAAGATCATTGACAAAGGCATTCCTTGCTGGGGTCCCAAAAATGTATCTCTGTGTCCGCAGGCTAAGTCTAGCTCCTAATACTAAAATCTGCTTCATTACATACTAATAATGTTTACCACAACTTTATAGAAGTTGAGACAGGTATAGAAGAAAGATAAGATCAATTCCTCTTCTACATACCCACAGACATCTACTCAATCGATTCTTCCTTCACTCTCTTTTTCTGTTCAGACATTCACATAATCCTATGCAAAATGTAAGTTTTCTAAGCTTCAAAAGAAGGTAACCATTTTACCTCAGTCCCCATGGCTCTAGTACTTTTTCCTTCTGTATGCCTTGTCCTGTTTAAGTACCAAAGTTCCCAAATGCCCCTTCTGAACAATCAAAGATACATTTGTTATTTGTGGGTTTTTTCTTTCCCCAGGAATGTCTACAAACTTTGTCCTAATAAACTTCCACTGATTTATATGTATCTTTGCTTCAGTCACTTGGTTTGGAGTGCCAGTGCTAGACATAACAGCCCAGGCTGGGGTATGCTCACGCTTATTTCTGTTCCACGGAGACAGATGAAATTATCATTGGGTGAAACAAAAGCCTGGGTAATGAATGGCCGAGTTGTTTCTACACATACAGGATCTTGGGTGGGGAGAAACCAGAAGTCTTCTGGGCACTGGTGTGGGGTTTTGGTGGGACACTGTAAGAGTAAAGGAGCTGCGAGCTTGATTCCAGGTGGTGGAGCATTGCCTGGATGGGCTGTGACTACATCACTGTCTAGTGTGCCTGTGCATAAAATGTTGGGTATCACATGGTGGCAGCAGAATGTGGAGAAGAAATCTGACCTCAGAGCTTCTGCCCTCCAACACCTCAGTCCCCTCTCATCCCAGGAGGTGATGTGGAATCACTGCACAGTTTGTGCTGTGACAGCATATGTGCAGAACACATCCTCCCTTTCTGGGATGGTCAGAATCTCCCTCTAGCCCAGGCGTCTACCATGTTTTTCTTTTACAACAGTTCTCATACCAAATCCATGCAGTTTACAGAACAATATTCCACCAATATTCCATTACAAACTCCATCTGCAAAATTTAATTTTGACACCACCCAGAGTTAACAGTGATCTCACAAGTTCAAGGCTCAGCCCCACCACACTGCTCTCATTACAGATGCCAGGGCAGCCCCGCAGGCCCTTGATGATTTTGAGCAACTGCCTATAAAGCAGAAGCTCAAATAAATCCCTCCACAAATATAATCATTTAATACACCTACTCACTCAGCAAACGACATTACTTATATTCAGCAATTTCATATAAAGTAGACCAACGTCATGTATAGGGCAAGGGAAAGTGGTGCGAAATGAAAGGGCGTGTAACTCATCCTGGTCAGTAGATGTGATTAAAGAAATCCCCCACCCTCTGTGTTTTCAAGAGCAACACACTGCAAGAAACAACCCTTCCCATTGTGATTTAGGTGATACTCCTTGTTTCTCCTATGACAAGGGCAGGCACAGGCTCTGCAAATTCCCATTTATTGCTCATAAACAATCAGCTGAACAGTTCTTTCTTTAGGAGTCACAACAAAATGCGTCTTCATGAAATATTTCTAAAGTTTCTTTCTCCCGGGATCCTGAACTTTGGCCAATTCTGACTTCAACATCTTACCCCTGTTTAAGAACAGGCTGACTTTAGGTGAAACATTTTCTGATATAGCAGATCAGTTTTCCACCCTCCATTCTGCCCTCGTTTCCCACTTTTTTTTCAAAACTTGTTTGTGCCTCCCTATGAAAGAAAGCCCTCGTTTGTGATGCTTAGAGGTATTATACTTGGTGTTTTTAGAAAGCAATATTTCCTTACAATAAAGAAGAGCCTACGAAACCCAACCTTTGCCCAGAGAAGTCTGAGCACCAAGGGGTGCCAGTGACAAACTCTGGTCTTTAGAGTCCCCAAGTAAAGCGAAACAGCGCGGTTCCGCCACAGCCCCTTCCCTCTCCAACCAGAGCCCTCCCCTTCTCATTACACCCGATCCCATATACTCACCATTTCTCAGCTTCCGGGATGTCCCGGTGTCCTCTCTACAAATATCCCAGTACCTGCAAGTCACAGAAGGGCAGAGGCTGCAGCAGAGACACCTAGGTCCTCCTGAAAATAGAACAGTGAAGAAGGAACTCAGCACACGCCCCAGCACAGGAAACCAAAGCCACTCCGGTTCCGGAAGCTGCCTCCTCCTTTCTGGCTGTGCATTTTGGTTGGACGGTTTCTACTGGAGCATCCCTGATTGGATAGGGCCTCAGGCCCCACCCTCTGATCCTGATTGACAGGGAATACGACCAGACAAGAGGCTGAATGAGGCCAGGCTGCTAACAGTGTCTAGGCTGGAGCTCTGCATACCCGCTCTGGGACTCTGTACTCCCTGGGCATGTATTTAACACGGAATATAAATTATATCCTTTCCATACATTTTATTTTTGTGTACTCTCATACGCGCGCATACACACGCTGCAAATTTGTTTTCCACAAATGGAAACAGCATATTAACAATTATTTTAAAGGTTTTTTTTTTTTTAGTTTTCTTGTAATCTTGTCTTTTCAGAAGGCAAGTTAAGCTTTGAAAAGGGATGCAGTCTTCTAAGAAAGCAATGTCCAACAGAGATAAAATGTGAACCACCTGTGTCATTTCAAATTTCAAAGTAGCCATAAAAAAAAAATAAGTGGGTAAAATTAATTGTAATTTTTTTTCAGACATTGCCTCACTATGTCTCCCTGGGTACTATGCTATGGCGTCACAGCTCACAAAAATCTCAGACCCCTGGGCTTAAACGAGTCTCTTGCCTCAGCCTCCCTAGTAGCTGGGGACTATAGGCACCTGCCACAATGCCCGCTAACTTTTTGTTGTGGTTGTCATTGTTGTTTAGCTGGTCCCAGCCTGGTTAAAACCTCCAGCTGCGGTGTATGTGGCTGGTGCCCTATCCACTGAGCTACAGCCACCAACCTATGTAATTACTTATTTAATCCAATCTATCAAAATACTACTGTTTTGGTATTTGATGAATAAAAATATATTATTGAATTACTTTTTTGGTTATGTGTTTTGAGGAATTGATGGCCAATGTACTCTTTTTTTTTTTTTTTTTTTTTTTGAGATAGAGCCTCAAGCTGTCTCCCTGAGTGTTATGGCATCTCAGCTCACAGCAACCTCCAACTTCCTGGGCTCAAGCGAGTCTCCTGCCTCAGCCTCCCAAGTAGCTGGGACCACAGGAGCCCGCCACAACGCCTGGCTATTTTTGTTGTTGTTGTTGCAGTCGTCATTGTTGTTTGGCAGGCCAGGCTGGATTCGAACCCGCCACCTTGGGTGTATGTGGCTGGCGCCTTAGTCACTTGAGCCACAGGCGCCGAGCAGCCAATGTACTCTTAACCACGTAACAAATAACTCTTAGCTTGATGAAAAAGAGAAGAAAATATCTAATAGAGGACTGGAAAGAAACTAAATTTCATTTAAAGGAGAAATGACGTTTCATTTCATTTACAGGAGAATGTGCAAACAATGTTTAGTAACTATTTTGACAAGGCATCAAGCCTTCAGGTGCTAGTGGCAAATCCTGCTACACCAAATTCCTGGAACTGTGGGAATGAAACTGTGTAATTTGGTCACTTTGGGTAAGCTGGTCTACCCATGACTATGTTTTTTGTTGTTTGTTTTTTGGTTTTTTGAGACAGAGTCTCACTATGTTACCCTCAGTATAGTGCTGTGGCATCACAGCTCACAGCAACCTCCAACTCTTGGGCTTAAGCAATTTTCTTGCCTCAGCATCCAAAGTAGCTGGGACTACAGGCTCCTGCCACAACGCCAAGCTATTGTTTGGTTGTAGTTGTCATTGTTGTTTGGCAAGCCTGGGCCGGGTTCAAACCCACCAGCTCTAGTGTATGTGGCTGGCACACTACCCTCTGAGTGACAGGCGTCGAGCCACATATGCCTATGTATTAATAACCAAGGTTTTCCCTTGTCAAAAGATGTAGCGTTATGATCACTCTCTCTTTATCTCCTACTGCTGAGATACTTTTTTAACTTATTATAATTACAAACATGTTCTCGCTTTTCTATCTTTTTCTCTTCTTGTTTTTTGTTTTGTTTTATCTTTTTTGAGATAGAATCTCACTGTGTCACTCTGGATAGAGTGCCAAGGCATCATGATAGCTTTCATACATTTTAACACTGTCTGCAACGTCTTTCCTCATCAACATTCCTAATAGGTTCCAATTTCTGTATATTCCTAACAAACACTTTTAGTGTTCATTGTATGATGTAATAGTTCATTGTGATTTTTCTTGGCATTTCTCTATAATTAGTACTTTAAGCATTGCTTCAAATGACCATTGGCCATTTATATACTTCTTTGAAAAATGTCAGTGTACTTTTTGTCAATTTTTAAATAAAGATATTTGGGTTTTGCTGTTGTGTTTTGGGAGTTGTCTATATATGTGTAGTATTTATACACCTATATATTCTGAGTATTAACTCCTATCACACATCTAATTTACAAATATTTCCAGCCATTTCTAAGGTAGCATTTTTACTCTAATGTTTTCTTGGATGGGTGAGGATGCTGAAATTTGGTTGCAGTTGTCATTGTTGGTTAGCTGGCCCGGCTGGGTTTGAACCCACCAACTTCATATGTGGCTGGCACTGTAACTAACCACTGTGCTATGGGCACCGAGCATAAATCTGTGTCTTCTAAAATTATGGCTATGAGTTCAAGAACATGGCCCTAGACCTGTCTTTAGTAAGAGAAAATACAAATTAGAAATACCAGAATGGGGGATAGCACTTGTGCCTGAAAGGAGTAGGACGCCAGCCCCATATCTGGAGGTGGCCGGTTCAAACCAGGCCCCGGCCCAAAACTGCAAAAAAAAAGAAATACCAGAATGAACACTCCAATTTGGATATAAAGAAAGAGATTTTGCTCTTTTTTTCCTTTAAAGATTTTAATTTAGGAAATTTTGTGTGTAAGGCCAAGTGGCTTGCCTCTCACCTATAATCCTAGTACTCTAGGAGGCCAAAGTGGGTGATTTGCTGGAGCTCAGCAGTTTGAGACTGGCATGAGCGAACAAAACCATTTCTCTACTAAAAACAATTTATACAACTAGCTGGGTGTTATGGCAGACATCTATGTTTCTAGCTACTTGGGAGCTTGAGGCAAAAAGAATTCTTGTGCCCAGAGTAGGGTGCTGACCCCATATACCAGAGGTGGCAGGTTCATACCCAGCCCAGGCCAAAAACTGAAAAAAAAAAAGAACTCTTGTGCCCAAGAGTTTGAGGTTTTCGTGAGCTTCTACCCAGCATGACACAGTGAGACTCTGTCTCCAAAAGAAAAAAATGTGTAAATTGTATCTCTGCCTTCTTGAAATATGCGTACATAATTTTATCAGATAAATATGCTTTATGCCCTTTTTTTTGAAACCCAGGTCTGTCTTTCTCTAGGACCAAGGAAACTTTCCTTTAGAATATACATAGTTGGGGCAGCACCTGTGGCTCAAAAGGGTAGGGCACCAGCCCCATATGCCGGAGGTGGTGGGTTCAAACCCAGCCCCGCCCCCCCACACGCCAAAAAAAGAATATACATAATTAGGCCAGGAGTAGTGGCTCATGCCTATAATCCTAACCTTCTAGGAGGCCAAAATGGAAGGCTTGCTGGAGATCAGGAGTAGAGACCAGCCTGAACAAAAGTGAGACCTTGTATACTTACCTGGCAGGGGAGATACCATGATCACAAAGGTGGTTTTTCCAGGGCAAGGCTTATCCATTCACTGTAATTTCTCCAAATGTGGGAAACTTGACTGCATAATTTGTGGTAGTGGGGAACTGCGTTTGTTATTTCCCCTGGAAAAAAAAGAGAAAAAGTGAGACCTTGTCTCTACTAAAAATAGAAAAATTATCTAGGCATTGTGGTGGTTGCCTGTAGCCTCAGCTACTTGGGAGGCTGATGCAGGAGGATTGCTTGAGGTAGCTGTGAGTTAGGCTAATACTATGGCACTCTATCCTGGGCAACAGAATGAGATTGTCAAAAAAATTTTTTTTTCTTTAGCATCATATCCAAGTTATGTGAGTGAAGTGGTGATATTAGCACTTTGTTCAGAAATTCCTAGAATAACACAAATAGATGTTGTCTGTTGTGTGCTTTATAGCTCTTATTCTATGAAAGTTTCAAATAAGATTCTGCAGAAAGTATAGTCAGTAATTTTAGCAGAATACTAAAAATCTCCACAAATGTAAGAAAATCTATTGTTATTTAACTTCAAAATTTTGCTTTTATATGAATGCACCTGGAACTTCACCTCCCCTTTCTGCTAGTGTGCATCTGGACAGCACGCTTCTCGCAGAACTGAGTTTTCACCTCCCCTTTCTGCCAGTGTGCATCCAGACTGTGGCATATAAGATGGAACAGTGGCAGTCTGCTCATCTCACTAACATGCACATAGGCTTACTTTATCTTCCCTTCTCCTCTCTGCTAGTGACCACTAAGACAGCACGCCGCTCACAGAGCACCCGAGTTCTCAACCCTCATTTCTGCTAGTGTGCATTCAGACAGCACTCTTCTCCCATAGCCCCGGAGTCCTCAGCTCTTCTTTCCGGAACTGTGCATCCAGTCCATACTTTTCCCAGAGCACCTAAGCCCTCATCTCCCATCTCTGCTAGTGTGCTTCCAGACCCCACTCCTCTTCCAGAACACCAGAGTCTTCACCTCCCCTTTCAACAAGTGTCCATCCAGAAAGCACTCCTCTCCCTGAGCACCCGAGTCTTCAACTCTCCTCTCTGCTAATGTGCATCTAAAACATATTCTTCTGTTCATTTCTCCTATCTGCTAGTGTGCATGCAGACAGCATTCTTGTCCCAATGCACGTGAGTCCTCACTTCTCCTTTCTGCCAGTTTGCATGAATAGAGCTTTCCTCCCTCCATCGCACCCAAGTCCTCACCTGCACTGGGAGAGCAGTGCTGCCTGGATGCACACAGCAGAAAGGACAAGTGAGGAATCGGGTGCAATAGGAGAGGAGTTCTGTCTGGATGCACTCTGGCAGAAAGGGGAAGTAAGGACTCAGGTGTTCTGGGAGAAGTGTGCTGTCTAGATGCACAGTTGCAGAAAGGACTCACACCAGAGTCCTCAACTCTCCTTGCTGCTAGTGTGCTTCCAGACAGCACTTCTCTTCCAAAACACCCGAGCCCTCACCTCCCCTTTCTAACAGTGTGCATCCAGAAAGCACTCTTCTCCCAGTGCACCCATCCTCATCTCTCCTATGTGCTAGTGTGCATCTGGATAGTGCCCCTTAGTTCTCACTTCCCTTGTCTGCTAGTTTGCATGAACAGAGCTCTCCTCCCCCATTGCACTGCTCCAACTTATTTTCAGGAGTATCCCGCTGGGAGAGAAAAGCAGTTTCTGGTCTTCAGTCAAGTTCTTTAAAGCTAACTGTGAATGCCTTTTTCAGAACTACACAATACCTTCTTTCCCAGATGGTTCATCTTGTACTTTCCTGATAAAAACTTCAGTGTGTTTCCAAAGGGTAATCTGTTCCAGAGAATACTCATATTGGTCATACATGTAACTCACTGAGCACTCCTTATGAGGGAACTGAAATACATAGGAGCCCCTCACCAAGATAATCCCCAACCAACTGCATGCATGATCTGAGTGAGAATAGAAGTTTGCCAGCATATGTAACCGGCAGTATGCTCGTTGTAAGAAAACCCGTTTCTTCTAATCAATAAGGCTTACAGAGCTACCCTGCATGGAAGTTTACAACCGCCCCAATATCATGCATGTCAGAAGTTTTAATCTGCACTTTCCTTCTTATAAACACTAGACTGTTTCCAAAGTGCAATCTATTCATGAGAATACTTGCTTTGAATGGCACATGTAACTGTCTAGACACTCATGGTAAGGGAATTTTGAACCACAAGAGTCCTTAAGAAAATAACCCAATGGCCAGTAAATGGAGTGCTGTATGGAAGCACACCAGCAGAAAGGAGAGGTGAGGACTTGGTTGTGATGGAACAGAGTGCTTTCTGGAGGCACACTAACAGAATGGAGAGTTGACAACATGGGTGTTCTGTGAGGGGAGTGATGTCTTGGTGCACACTAGCAGGGGGGGGGGGACAAAGTAAGCCAGTGGGCATTCAACTATGTGCATGTTAGTGAGATGAGCACATTAACACTGCTCCAACTTGTATCTGGCAGTATCCTGCTGGGAGGGAAAAGCAGGTTCTTCTATTTAGTCAAGTTCTTTAGAGCTAACCGTGAATGCCATTTTCAAAATTGCACAATACCTTCTTTCCCAGATGGTTCATCTTGCACTTTTCCTATAAACACTTGAGCATGTTTCCAAAGGGCAATCTGTTCCAGAGAATACTTGTATTGGTCACACACACACTAAGCACTTCTCATGAGGGAACTGAAATACATATAAGCCCCTCACCAAGGTAAGTGAATGTGCCAATTGCCAACCAACTGCGTGCATGATCTCAGTGAAAATACAAGTTTGCCAGCATATGTAACCGGCAGTATGCTCATTGGAGGAATAACTGTTTGTTCTCCTTAACAAGGCTTACAGCGCTGCCCTGGATGGAAGTTTACAACTTCCCCAATACAATGCTTGTCAGAAGTTTTATCTGCACTTTCCTTTTTTTTGAGACAGAGCCTCAAGCTACCCCCATGGGTAGAGTGCCATGGCATCACAGCTCACAGCAACCTCCAACTCCTGGGATCAAACGAGTTTCCTGCCTCAGCCCCAAGTAGCTGGGACCACAGGCACCCCCCACAATGCCTGGCTATTTTTTGGTTGCAGCTATCATTGTTTTGGCAGGCCCGGGCTGGATTCGAACCCGCCACTTTAGGTGTATGTGGCTGGTGCCTTAGCCACTTGAGCCACCAGTGCCGAGTTTGCACTTTCCTTCTTAAAACACTAGACTGTGTTCCCAAAGTGCAATCAATTTATGAGAATACTTGCTTCAATCGCACATGTAACTGTCTCAACAAGTGAGGGAACCTTGACTCACAAGAGTCCCTAAGAAAATAAGCCAATGGCCATTCAACTATGTGCATGTCAGTGAGATGAGCAGATTGCCACTGCTCCTCCTTATATCCGGCAGTATCCCGCTGGGAGGGGAAAGCAGTTTCCGCTCTTCAGTAAGGGTATTAACTGAATACCTTTTTCAAAATGGCACAATACCTTGTTTGTTACACGGTTCATCTGCACTTTCCTTAAAAACACTTCAGCGTGTGTCCAAAGTGCCATCTGTTCTGGAGAATACGCGTATTCTCAGACTCGGGAGTGATAGGGGAGAAATGTCTTCATGCAAACTAGCAGAAAGAAGTGAGGACTCGGGGCATTGGGAGAAGACTGCTGTCCGGATTCACACTAGCAGATAGAAGAGATGAGGACCGGTGTGCAGGGAGAAGAGTATGTTCTAGATGCACACTAGAAGACAGAGGAGTTTAGGACTCGCGTGCTCCGGGAGAGAATTGCTTTCTGGATGCACACTGTTAGAAAGGGGAGGTGAAGGCTGGTGGGTTCCGGAAGAGGAGTGCTGGCTGGAAGCATACTAGCAGAGAGGGGAGGTGAGGATTCAGGTGCTCTGGGACAAGAGTGCTGACTGGGTGCACACTTGCAGAAAGGAGACCTGGGGACTCAGGTGCTATGGGAGATGACTGCTGTTTGGATGCACAAAAGCAGAAAGGAGAGGTGAGGACTCCGGTGCCATGGAACGGAGTGCTGTCTGGAAGCACACTAGCAGAGAGGAGAGTTGAGCACTTGGGTGCTCTGTGAGAGGAGTGCCGTCTAGGATGCACACGGCAGAAAGGACAAGTGAGATGAGCAGATTGACACTGCTCCAGTTTATATCTGGCAGTATCCCACTGGGAGGGAAAAGTAGTTTCTGCTCTTCAGTAAGGCTCTTTAGAGCTAACCACGAAAATGCCTTTTTCAATATTGCACAATACCTTCTTTCCCAGATGGTTCATCTTGCACTTTCCCTATAAACACTTCAGTGTGTTTCCAAAGGGCAATGTGTTCCAGAGAATACTTGTACTGGTCACACATGTAGCTAACTGAGTACTCCTTGTGAGGGAACTAAAATACACATGAGTCCCTCACCGAGGTAAGTGAATGTTCCAATCACCAAACAATGCACACATGATCTCAGTGAGAATAGAAGTTTGTCAATGTATGTAACCAGCAGTATGCTCGTTGGAGAAAAAAGCTGTTTCTTCTCCTCAACACGCCTTACAGAGCTACCCGGGATGGAAGTTTACAACTTCCCTAATACCATGCTTCTCAGAAGTTTTATCTGCACTTTCCTTCTCATAAACACTAGAATGTGTTTCCAAAGTGCAAACTATTCATGAGAATACTTCCTTTGACCACACATGTGACTGTCTCAACACTCATGGTGAGGGAACCTTGACCTACAAGAGTCCCTAAGAAAATAAGCCAATGGCCATTCAACTATGTGCATGTCAGTGAGATGAGCAGATTGCCACTGCTCCACCTTATATCCGGCAGTATCCCGCTAGGAGGGAAAAGCAGTTTCCTCTCTTCAGTAAGGGTATTTAAGTTAACCACCAATGCCTTTTTCAAAATGGCACAGTAATATCTTAGTTCTCACATGGTTCATCTGCACCTTCTTTATAAACACTTTGCCGTGTCGCCAAAGTGCCGTATGTTCTGGAGGTTACCTGTATTGATCACACATGTAAGTCTCTGAACATTCCTGATAAGGGAACATTAATACGTATAAGCCCCTCACCAAGGTAAGTCTTGGTGCCAACAGTCATGCAACTACGTGCATGAACTTAGTGAGATGAGAAGTTTGCCTCCTGCTCCAGCATAGAAGTGGCAGTATGCTTCGTGGACGTAAAAACAGTTTCTTCTACTCAATAACACTTATGGAGCTAACCGTCAAGGATGTTTACCACATCCACAACACCAGTACTTTTATCTCCACTTTCCTTCTTATAAACACCAGAGTAACACAATGTATTCCAGAGAACACTTGTGTTGATCGAACATATTGGAACATTCTTGCTGAGGGAACCTTGATCCACATGACTCCCTAAAAAAAGTATGCTAAAGGCCATTCAACTATGTACATGTTAGTGAGATGAGCTGATTGCCACAGCTCTAGCTGATATCCGGCACTATCCCACTGGGAGGGAAAAGCAGTTTCTTCTCTTCAGTAAGGCTAGAGGAAACCGTGAATGCCTTTTTCAAAAGTGCACAATACATTGTTTCTCAGAATGTCCATATACACTTTTCTTATAAACACCTCAGCATGTTTCCAAAGTGCAATCGGTTCCAGAGAATGCTTGTACTGATGGTGCATGTAACTTCATGTGCACTCCTCATGAGGTAACGTGAATACATATGAGCCACTCACCAAGGTACATCGATGTGCCAGTGGCCATCCAACTACATGCATGATCTCAGTGAGAATAGAATTTTGCCCCTACCCCAGCATATAGAGCTAGCAAGATGCCGCTTGATGAGATTAGAACATTCTTGTCCTCATTAAGCTACCCAAGAAGGAAGTTTCCAAACTTTCACAATACCTTGCTTCCCACAAGTTTCATCTGCACTTTCTTTTTTATAAACACTTTAGTGTGTTTCCAAAGTGTAATCCATTCAGAGAATCCTTGTATTGATCTCACGTGTAACTCACTGAGCACTCGTCCTGAGGGAACGTTAATACATAAGAACCCCTCACCAAGGTAAGTCAATGTGCCACCTGCCATCCAACAATGCTGATCTCAGTGAGAAGAGACGTTTACCCCTGCTCCAGCAGATAACCAGCAGTATGCTTCTTGGAGGGGAAAATAGTTTCTTCTCCTCAATAATGCTTATAGAGTTAGCCAGGACAGAAGTTTACCAACTTCCACAATGCCTTGCATGCCAGAAGTTTATCTGCAAGTTCCTTCTTATAAACAATTCAGCGTGTTTCCACAGTGCGATGTATACCAGAGAGTACTTGTATCGATCGCACATGTAACTCGGAACACTCCTGGTGAGGGACATTAATAAACGTGAACCCTACCAAGGTAAGCCAATGTGCCAAATCATGTAACTATGTACATGAAGTCAGTGCGCCTAAAATTTTGCCCCCTGCTCCATCATATAACCGGCAGTATGCTTTGCTCCTGAGTCCTCGCCTCCCTTTTTTGCCAGGGTGCATCCAGAGAGCTCTCCTTTCCCAGCACACTCAAGTCCACATCTTTCCTTTCTCCTCGTTTGTATGCAGAACACATTCCTCTA
>NW_003852778.1:183257-185566 GCF_000181295.1 Otolemur garnettii
ACCTGAGTCCTCACCTCCCCTTTCTGCTAGTGCAGCACTCCTCTCCCATCACACCCAATTCCTCACTTGTCCTTTCTGCTATGTGCATCCAGACAGCACTCCTCTTCCAGTGCAGGTGAGGACTTGGGTGCGATGGGGGGAGGAAAGCTCTATTCATGCAAACTAGCAGAAAGAAGTGAGGACTCACGTGCACTGGGACAGGAATGCTGTCTAACAGATAGGAGAGATGAGGATGGGTGCCCTGGGAGAAGAGTGCATTGTCGATGCACAATAGCAGAAAGGGGAGTTGAGGACTCAGGTGCATTGTGAGACGAGTTCTGTCTGGATGTACTCTGGTAGACAGGGAAGGTGGGGACTTCGGTGCTCTGGCAGAGGAGTGCTTTCTGAATGCACACTAGCAGAGAGAGGAGGTTAGGGCTCTGGGAGAAGAGTGCTGACTGGATGAACACTTGCCAAAAGTAAAGCTGAGGACTCAGGTGCTCAGGTGTACTGCTATCTGGATGTACACTAGCAGTAAGGAGAGGTAAGGACTCGGTGTGATAGAACAGAGTGCTGTCTGGAAGCACGCTGGCAGAAAGGAGAGATGAGGACTCGGGTGCTCTGTGAGAGGAGTGCTGTCTTGTGCACACTAGCAGAGAGGAGAGGGGATGTCAAAGTCAGCCAATAGCCATTCAACTATGTCAATGTTAGTTAGATGAGCAAACTGCCACTGCTCCAGCTGATATCTGGCAGTATCCCCCTGGAAGGGAAAAGCAGTTTCTTCTCTTCAGTAAGGCTCTTTAGAGATAACCGTGAATGCTTTTTTCAAAATTGCGCAATATCCTCTTTCCCAGATGGGTCATCTTCCACTTCTTTATAAACACTTCAGCATGTTTCCAATGGGCAATGAGTTCCAGAGAATACCTGTATTGGTCACACATGTAACTAATCGAGCACTCTTAATGCAGGAACTTAAATACATATGAGCCCCTCACCAAGATAAATGAATGTGCCAATAGCCAACTAACTATGTGCATGATCTCAGTGAAAATAGAAATTTGCCCGAGCTCCAGCATATGTAACCATCAGTATGCTCGCTGGAGGAAAAACTGTTTCTTCTCCTCAATAACACTTACAGAGCTATCCTGGATGGAAGTTTACAATTTCCCCAATACCCTGCTCGCCAGAAGTTTTATCTGCATCTTCCTTCTTATAAACACTAAAGTGTGTTTCCAAAGTGCAATCAATTCATGAGAATACTTATTTTGATTGCACATGTAACTGTCTGAACACTCATGGTGAGGGAAACTTGACCCACAAGAGTCCCTATGAAAAGTAAGCAAAAGTCCATTCAACCATGTGCATGTCAGTGAGATGAGCTGATTGCCACAGCTCCAGCTCATATCTGGCAGTATCCCACAGGGAAGGAAAAGCAGTTTCTTCTCTTCAGTAAGGCTATTTAGAGGAAACCATGAATGCCTTTTTTTTCAACAATGCACAATACCTTGTTTCTCAGAAGGTTCATCTGGACTTTCTTTATGAACACCTCAGCATGTTTCCAAAGTGCAATGTGTTCCAGAGAATACTTGTATTGATGGTACATGTAACTTTCTGAGCACTCCTTGTGAGGGATCGTGAATACATATGGGCCCCTCACCAAGGTAAGTCAATGTGCCAATAGCCAATCAACCATGTGCATGATCTCAGTGAGAATAGAAGTTTGGCCCTGCTCCAGCATATATAACTGGCAGTATGCCATTTGATGGGATAAGCACGTTAGCATGGTTAGCTCTACTTAGACTCATTAAGGCTATTTAGAGGTTACCATGAAGGAAGTGTTGAAACTTCCATAATACCTTGCTTCCCAGAAGTTTCATCTGTACTTTCCTTCTTCTTCATCTTCTTCTTTTTTTTTATTAAATCATAACAGTGTACATTAATACTATCATAGGGTACAGTGTACTCTTTCTCTATACAATTTGAAGTACTTTCATCCAACTGGTTAACATAGCCTTCATGTCTTTTTCTTAGTTATTGTGTTAAGACATGTATATTCTACATTTAGAGAGATTCACATGTACCCTTATAGGCTGAACCATAGGCATGATTCCGCCAATCACCTTCCCCCCTCCCATCCCCTCCCTCTCCCCATGTTCCTGGACTAAGATTGGGTTATAGCTTTCCTATGAAAGCTATGAATTAGTTTCATAGTAGGGCTGAGTACATTGGACACTTTTTCTTCCATTCTTGGGATACTTTGCTAAGAAGAATATTTTCCAGCTCCATCCATGTAAACATGAAGGAGGTAAAGCCTCCATCTTTCTTAATGG
>NW_003852778.1:185698-188706 GCF_000181295.1 Otolemur garnettii
AAATATCTTTATTGTAGTGTGATTTTTGGTCTTCTGGATATATACCTAATAGAGGAATTATAGGATCAAATGGCAGGTCTATTTTTAGTTCTTTAAGTGTTCTCCATGTACTTTCCTTCTTATAAACCCTTCAGTATGTTTCCAATGTGTAATATGTAGATACATATACATACATGTGCACACATATATTGACACACATTTACATACATATAAAGTCATGTGCACACAAATAGTATGTGTGCCATTTGATGTACATACATATGTATGTACATGTGTGCAAATATATGTACATGTAAATACAATTGTGCACATGTATGTACAGTAGGCCTGAGTTGAGTTCCAACTCTCCAGCCTCGGTGTATGTGGCCATCACCCTGCACACTGACCTACAGGCACTGTATTGTCTATCTTTTAATTGGATTATTTGGTGCTGAGTTGTCAGAGTTTTGTTTGTGTTCTAGACAACAATCCCTTGGCAGATATGGTGTTTTGAAGATATTCTTGATCTGAGGATATGTCCACTGAGTTATATCTAGTTTTTCAAAAATGTTTTAATGTTTCACTTTATTAAGTAACTAATTTGTAATGTCAGATCAGTGTATAAGCATGTTAGGGGACATCATTCTTTACTAATGTGTCATAGCCTTACATAGACCAGGCCAGTTAAAACAACAATGACAACTGTAACAAAGAAAAGGATAGCTAGGCATTGTGGCAGGCATCTGTAGTCCCAGCTACTCGGGAGAATTGCTTGAGCCCAAGAGTTTGAGGTGGCTGTGAGCTGTGATGCCAAGGCACTCTACCCTGTGCGATAACTTGAGACTCTGTCTCAGAAAAAAAAAAGGATAGGAATAATAGGCTCAGTGCCAATAGCACAGTCATTACAACACCAGCCATATGCGGGTTTGAACCTGGCTAGGGCCAGCTAAACAACAATGAGAACTGCAATAAGAAAATTATGGTGGGCACCTGTAGTCCCAGCTACTAGGGAGGCTGAGGCAAGAGAATCGCTTAAGCCAAAGAGTTGGAGGTTGTTGTGAGCTGTAACACCATGGCACTCTACTGAGGGTGACATAGTAAGATGCTATCTCAAAAAAAAAGAGAGAAAGAAAGAAAAGAAAACATAGGCAAAATATTTGATGAGAAATTTCCCAAAAGATGGATAAATGGCCAATAACCCATGAAAAAATGCTCAATATCATAGTCAAGAAATGCTCATTTAACCAACAATGAGAAACTACATATGTATCCATCAAAAAGGCTAAAATTAAGTTGACAGAAAATAATAAATGATAGCAACTAAAAATCTTACACATTGTTGGTGGAATGTAGTCTGATAATTTCTTATAAAACCAAATGTTTAACTACCCTATTTTACCCAATAATTTCATGTCTACATACTGACCTCTAGCAAATAAAAACATATTTGCTTAAATACGTCTTTTCATAACAGCATCTTATTCATAATAGCCCACACCTGAAACAGCCCATGTGGCCAGTAACAGGAAAATGGTTAAGCACACCGTGGTATATTTATACAAGGGAATACCACTGTGTGTCAAAAAGATGCTATATACATATGCAGCAACACAGATGAACATCAAAAACATTATGCTTAACAGAAAGAGCCAGAGACAAAAGACTACACACGTCATGATTCCATTTATATAAATTCAAAGGTAGGTAAAAGGAGGTCAGGCGCAATGAGATTATTCCTGTAATCTCAGCACTGAGGAGGCCGAGGTGGGGGGATTGCCTGACAAAACAGGTTTGAGACCAGCCTGAGCCAGAGCGAGACCCTTGTCTCTAAATATAGGCAGGTGTTGTAGTGGGTGCTTGTCATCCTCACTACTCAGGGGGCTGAGGCAAGAGAATCGCTTAAGCCCAGGAGTTTGAGGTTGCTATGAGCTGTGACACCATAGCACTCTACCAGGGGTGACAAAGTGAGACTGTCTCAAAAAATAAAAAAATAATAATAATAACTAGGTAAAAACTAATGTATGGTGGGGAAAAATGTTAAAAGAGTGATTTACCTTTATGAGGTCGGGGCTGGAGACCAACTGGGCAGGGGCACCCTGAGGTGATGGCTGGCTGGTAGGAGTCTACAACAGTGCAAGTCAAACTCAAAATCCAGTAAATATACACTATATACATTTTATAACAAAGAAAAATCCTAGACAAGTTTGAACTTAAGCTAATTTTCTCCATAGACTATTTTTAAAAAGTGAAGAATGAGTGGAAGAAACATTCAAATGGTAGAATCTGGTGATGAGTATTCAGCTCTTAAATTCTTTCAACCTTGCTGTTCCATCTGGAAATTTTTGTAATAACCTATCAGGAAAACAGACAAGTGAACGGGGGTCAGCATCACAAGAGAACACACAGACCACAGCGCCAGGGACTAGTTGCCCCAGGTTGTGGCAGGGGGAACAACCTACCTTATGTTTATAAGTATCAGGCAATGACTTGGCTGTCTCTATGTTTTCAGGAAAGTTAATATAAAATCCCAGGATGTCTACTTGTCCATAGCCAGAAGAGTAGTGTTTCCCAATGGACTGGTGGAACTTGGTTCCCTTTTTGCCCCACCAGGAATAGATAAATTTATCATAACCTAAGGGACCTTGAAAATTACCTGTCCCAATAAAAAAATATAGAGGAAGTCACGAATACAAGGCAATTCTGGTTTGCTGAAGGAAAAAAGATTCTGCTCCTTATTTATTTATTGTCCATTTTGTAAAGTTGCTTACAAATGGTTTCTTACGAGCAAAGAATTGCAAAAATATTCCGAGAACTGCAAACAAATTTAACCCTTGGGAACTGAATTTTATGCTCACAGTCTAATAAACCAAATAATCTTGAAGACTTAGCTAGATGGCTAATACCACCACACCTGCTGTGATGCTAACACCATAGCCCCAGCTTACCTAAGGGCTGGGAGCAACCCAGTCTGGCAACAGTGTCTGGTGGCATCTCATCCATGGTGATTTCAAAGTACCAGGCACCTTTCC